>NC_063355.1:31659296-31779926 GCF_021869965.1 Rhincodon typus
CTTCTTTTCTGAAGAAGGGTCTAGACCCGAAACGTCAGCTTTCCTGCTCCTCTGATGCTGCTTGGTCTGCTGTGTTCATCCAGCTCTACACCTTGTTGTCTTACAAACATTGAGTTTTTTTAGGATGTAACCAAAAGGCTAGATGCAGAGCGGTAGATGTAGTCTACATGGACTTTAGTAAAGCCTTTGACAAGATTCTGCAAAGTAGACTGACTAATAAAGTTAGATCACATGGGATTCAGGGTAAACTTGCCTATACAAAATTGCCTTGACGACAGGAGACAGAAGGTGGTGGTGGAGGGTTGTTTTTCAGACTGGAGACCTGTGACCATTTTGGTAAAACAAACAAGGGCAGGAATTATATAGTTAATGTTATGGCCCTGGGTAGTGTCATAGAACAGACAGGCCTAGGGGTTCAGGTACATAGTTCTTTAAAAGTTGCATCACAGGTGATTAAGAAAGCATTTAGCACACATGCCTTCATTGTTCAGACCATTGATATAGGAGTTGGCATGTCATGTTGAAGTTGTACAGGACGTTGGTAAGGCCACTTGTGGAGTAGTGTGTACAGTTCTGGTCACCCTGCTATAGGAAGAATATTATTCAATTGGAGAGGGTTCAGAAAAGATTTACTAGGAGTTATAAGGTGAGGCTGGATAGGCTGGGACTTTTTCCACTGGAATGTAGTAGGTTGAGGGGTGACCTTATAGAGGTTTATAAAACGATGATGAGGGGCATAGGTAAGTTGAATAGCAAAGGACTTTTCCCTAGGTGGGGGGGTTCAAAACTAGGGGGCATATTTTTAAGATAAGAGGAGAAAGATTTAAAAGGGACCTGACGGGCAACTTTTTCTCATAGAGGGAAATTCGTATGTGAAATGAACTGCCAGAGAAAATGATAAATGCTAGTACACCTATAATATTTAAAAGACATTTGGACAGGTACACGAATAGGAAAGGTTTAGATGGAAACGGGCCAAAGTAGGAGTGCTTTAGTTTGGGAAACTTGGTCAGCTTGGTTCAACCAGTTGGACCAATGGGTCTGTTTCCATGCTGTATGACTCTTTGACTCAATGACTCTATAGGATTTCCCTGCACCACAATTATACAGAACACACATAGTTCGTTTCCCTTTAGCAGCATAGCTAATCAGCTCTGCACACCATAAATTTTCCTCCCTTGCTCTCTCATACTCAAGGTCTTCCAAGTTTTTTCTCTTTCACAAATAATTGTGATCCTGGAACTGCTTTTCAATGATCTATTGAAAGCTTTGCAAGAATTTTGTCCATATTGTTAGACAGAATTTAATGTACTGTAACTGTTGTTTTGGAACAGGCAAAAGTAGCAAATCTTTAGAATTCTCTATTCCTTAAATGTTACTATTTTCTCATAATACTCACTTAGAACACATATTGCATGCAACAAAAGGATTCATTACAGAATGCACATCCAGTTACATGTGTAGGAAGATGGTTTCAAATGCATGCAACTGATTAATGAAAATAGAACAGGTGGATTGCCAATATTACTTGTGGTGGTGATTGGCAGCTCGCTTTGTGGGGAGTGTCAATTTTGCAAATTCCTAATGTGATTTAAAAACAGTTTGCTGCTTTTAAAAGGTGCAATTCAGCCGCAACCATCTTTCATACAGAATTGTGGAAAATGGGAGGAGTTGGGTGAAGCTGCTAGCCACCTGATTGTTTGGACAATGCTTTGAAAATATTGAAGGGTATTGGTAGGAACAGATCTTCTATTCAGCAAACAATGGGAACATTTCCTTGGGAGCTGCAAGTAAGCACAGGTGCTGGAACATAATAGTATAGTCAGCATTGGCCTGATGTCATTGTTGCAACACAGGAAAAGAATAGGTAAAGTAAGCCTCCAAACTGTAATATTCTATATTAGTTTGGCATGAAAATTATGAACTGATCAAAAAACTTCAGGAATGTATTTCTTTTGTCTGCAATATCCATGCTAATAACTTTAAGAAATAATTCATGGTGTGAGAAGACAGAGTGTGGAATCGTCCTAGCTCTATGCAGCCAATTTTGATGCCAAATGGTTGGGAGCATGGTTAGCACTTCAGGTCAAGCACAGCTCTATTCCCAGTTCCAGCTGCTCTTAGTGGAGGTGAATGAGCAGCTGTAGCAGCTACTCATCTGGTAGTCAGTTTGTGCCAATAACCAGGCCAAGTGGGTCACATTAGGGCCATTACCAGGCCCTACCTGATGGAGGACTGGCCCCCTTGTTGTGGGCAAAATCCACCAAGACCCTGGAAATGTCCTGCTGTGGGTAGGCTGGAAGGAGGCAGCCAAGTTTCTGTTCCACCCACCATCTCTTAGAGGAGCTTTTCAATTTGCCACCTCTGATAAAATTGCACAGGTGCAAAATCAGGCATCACCAGAAAAATCAGGACCCACTTCTGGTCTTGACATCAGAAAATCTTTAAAGGAGTAAGATTCTATTCATAATATAAAAAAAAAGCTTATACTATTTTATAGGTACCTGTCTCACAAATGAAATGAGGAAGATAAACAGCCACAACATTGCCCGTCTGAACATTGATATTGAACAAGGGACTTCCAATTATCCAACACTCCCTCTGCATATCAGAAATGTATTCACTCCAGCAACAATATTGGTAAGTTATTGTAGTATATGATTTTGCTACCCATCTCAGACCGGTTGCAGCACATTCATAAAGACCTTTTCCTGGCAGGATGATTCTTTAAAAAAAACAATGAAATTATTATTTTGCTAGTAATTTATACGAAATATAATCTAAATAATTATAAAAAAATCCCAACGTTTCTGACAATAAATACATTTTTTTACAGTAATTAATCAATTTGTAAAGGTTATGAAATACAAATGCAACTGGTCCCAAGATATGTAATTTACAGATTCCAATTCATATACATGCGTTAACAAAGTTTGCAATAAAACTAGTCAATGCCTTGTAATAGTTCACACAAGGAATCAAGTATGAAATAATCATTTGTGATCATGGGAAATTTGGAAAAGAACATGGACGCATAATTTATTGTTAATTTAAATATATAAATTCTAACTTTAGTCTATTATTACTAACACTATCAAAACTGCCATTTGATTAGTAAACAAGATGGTCTTATGGTAATGTTACTGACTGGAAATCCAGAAGTCTTAATGAATAATTTGAAATCAAGAGTTCAAATCCCTCAAAGGGCTTTAGGGTATTCCAATTCAGTTATTTAAATATATCTGGAATAAAAAGAAAAGCTAGGATCAGAAAGAAATGTCTCTGTAAATGTACCATGTGACTACAATGCTTCAGGAATGTGTTTCATCAATGCCTTCCCAATAACAAACAGGGATGTGTAAAATAAATCAGAGCTCTGAACAATGTCCAAATCCCATGAATGAAATAAAGATAATTGTGTAACCACAAGGTTGTCATTAAAAACTCACCTAGTTAACTAATATTCTTCAGGAAAGGAAAGCTGTTATTCTTAATCACAATGGCCTACAAAATGCTCCAGACACAAAGCAATGCGATTGATCCATAACTGCCTTGTGAAATGGCCAAGAAAATACTTGGTTTAGGGATGGGTAGAAAGTGTTGGCCTTGCCAACAACATCCGCAGCATCAATTTGGAATCATTTGGCGTCTTGTGGAAATCATGTCTGACTGATTTATTAGTTTTTTAAGGAAGTCTCAACTAGAGAGAATAGTGGGGATCCAGTAGATGTGTTATATTTGGACTTCTCGATGGCATTCGACAAGGTACCTCTCAAAAGGTTAAGTCATAAGGTAAGAGCCCGTAGTGTTGGAACTCACAGTATATTGGCATGGATAGAGAACTGGCTCATGGGCAAGAAACAGTGAGTTGGGATTAGGAATTCTTTTTCAGGTTAGTGACCTGTCACCAGAGGGGTTCTGCAGGGATCAGTGCTGGGACCACCACTGTTTCCGAGATATATTAGTGACCCAGAGGAAGGAAGTGAATGTATTGTAGCCAAATTTGCAGACAACACTAAGTGGGAAGGCAGATTTGTGAGACGAATATAGGCAGTTCAGAGAGATATTGATAAGTTAAGTAACTGGCCAAAAAGTTGGCAAATGGACTATAATGTGGAAAATGTCAAAGATGTACATTTTGGAAGGGAGAACTAAAGATCAGAATATTATTTAAATGGAGAGAAACTGCAGAAAACTGCAACACATAGGAATTCGGGGGTACTTGTGCATGAAACACAAAAAGCTGGCACATAGGAGCAGCAGGTAATCGGGAAAGCTGATGGAATGTTGGCCCTTATTTCAAAGGGGTTGGAATATAAGAGTAGGGAAGTTTTACTGCAACTGTACAAGATGCAAGAGAGACCACATCTGGAGTTCTGAAGAAGGGTCACTTGACCCAAAATGTTACCTCTGATTTTTCTCCATAGGTGCTGCCACACCTGTGAGCTTTTCAGCAATTTCTATTTTTGTTTCTGGAGTACTATGAGCAGTATTGGTCCCCTTATTTAAGGAAAGGTATAATTTTATTGGAAGCAATTCAGAGAAGGTTCACTAGGAGTGGCACAGTGGCTAGCACTCCAGCCTCAGTGCCAGGGACCTGGGTTCAGTTCCACCCTTGAGGGACTGTGTGGAGTTTGCACATTCCCTTCATGTCTACACTGGTTTCCTCTGGGTGCTCTGGTTTCCTCCCACAATCCAAGGTTGGGTGGATTGGTCATGCTAAATTCCCCATAATGTCCAGAGTTATGCAGGCTAGGTGGATTAGCCATGGAGATGCAGGGTTACAGGGATAGAGTAGAGGGTTGCGTCTGGGAGGATGCTCTTTGGAGGGTCAGTGTGGACTTGATGGACTGAATTGCCTGCTTCCACACTGTAGGGATTCTGTGATTATCCCTAGCATTATTGTCTCATGAACAAAGACTAAACAGGTTGGGGCTCTACTCACTGGACTTAGAAGAATGAGAGGTGGAGTCATTGAAACATATAGGATTCTTAAGGGGTCTGACAGAGTAAATGTTGAGAGGATATTTTCCTGCATGGGAGAGTCTAGGATCAAAGTGCACAGTCTCACAATTAAGGGGAGCCAATTTAAGACTGAGATGAGGAGGAATTTCTTCTCTGAGGGTTGTGAGTCTTTAGACTCCTTACTACAGAGAGTTGTGGGGCTAGAGTCTTTGCATATATTTAAGGCTGAGATAGATAGATTCCTAACAGTAGGGAAATCAAGGGTTACAGGGAAAGGGCAGGAAAGTGGATGTCAGGAATGTTGGATCAACCATGATCCTGCTGAATGGTGGAGCAGGCTTGAGGGGCCAAATGGCCTACTCCTTTTCCTATTTTTTCAGGTCTTATGATCTTGCTCATGTGCCAATTAATTTCCTTGCAGTCAGCCTTCACTGCAACTTATGCTGCAGTAGCCTGAACCTCTAAGGAAGAACAATAAGATCAAACACAACAGAAGCAAAGCAACAGCAATAATAGTACCAGAAGAAGCAGCTGCCTTCAGTGCAGCAACATGCTGCTCTACAGGACCGAGGGGAAGATCAGAGAGCGCAAAGCAGTCAATATCCCCATCAAGACTTCTACATGCAGAGAACAAGCTCTCCAACATAACAGAATAAGTGTCTGAGAAAGGCTCAGGCTCTTGCCCAATTATGGCAGATGTCTGCAGACTTCTGGACAAGATCTCCTTCCAAAGGGATCCGGTGGTCATGCATTACTAGTGGCCATCAAGATCATAAAACCCTGAACTACTTCTCTTGATACTGTCAGAGATTTGCTGGGAACAGCTCCAGGATGTGACAGTTGATAAGTGCATTTGATATTCTGATGCCTATTTTTTTTGAGGCAGTAACTTGTGTCAACTTTGCCAAGCATGAGGCTATAGTGCAGTGCATTGATTGGATTCTACTGGTTCAGGAATCAATTGACCACATGCATGTAACAATAAAGGTGCTGTCCGACCAATCAGAAGTGTGCATGAGTCACAAGTGATCTAATCCCTTAATATTGAGCTAGTTTGTGACCACCGGAAGATGATGACGCATATCTGTATCAGATATTTAGGAAATTGCTGTGATTCATTCAGACTATGGCAATTACATCTTCCATAGATTTTCTCTACACTACACAACCTCAGCAGCTGACTCCTAGAAGACAAAAGCTATCCTTTGAAGACCTGGCATTACTTCCTGTAAGTAACACCACCAGTAAGTCAGAGAAGAAATATAACAAGAGCTGTATTACTCCACGATTAACTTATTTTTATTCATACTTTGAAAGTGGATGTTGCAGGCTGGGCATCATTTATCACCCATTCCTAATCCCTTGAAGATGGTGGTGAGTTGCCTTCTTGAACCATTGCAGTCTATGTGGTACACGTAAGGCCCAGGGTAGAAGTGTACATCAATATGCAATAACTGGGGCCTAAGTCTCTCGGGAGCTTGCTGTGTTTGTGTCAGGGACAGGGACAGAGCTAGGATTGGTGGCTCAGGTCATGAGCAGCTCTGGGGTCCCTGATTTCTGACTTTGGTCCTGGGTACATCAACAGTGCCATAAGGAACGTGATTTCAAGATTTTGATCCAGTGATGATGAAGGAACAGTGATTTTGGTTCCAAGTCAGGGTTTTTATGGATAGGACTTAAATCTGTGCAATTTTCCACTTGCACGGTAGATGCCAATGTTGTGAATGTATTGGAATGGCTTGTCAAGGGATACAGCTAGTTCTGAAGCATAAACCTTCAGTACTATTGCTGGAATATTGTCAGAGACCATAACATTTGTAGTATCTAGTGGTTTCATCCATTTTTTGATATCATATGGATTGAATTGAATTGGCAGAAGGTTTGCACCCGGGATGAGGCCAAGATGATTTGTTCACTTGATATTACTGGCTGAATATTCTTGCAAATGTTTCAGCTCTGTTTCTGCAATGACTTCTTGGGCTTCCCATCATTGAGGATGAGATTATTTGTGGAGCATACTCCTCCTATAAAATGTTTAATTCTCCACCACGATTCACAACTAGATGCTGTTAACAGGGCTTGGCATGCAAGTAGTCTTGTGTTGTAACTTAACCAGGTTGATCCCTTAGTTTAAGGTGTAGCTGGTGCTGCTCTTGGCATGCACTCTAACACTTTTCATTTAACCAGGGTTCATCCATTGGCTTGGGAGTAATGGGAGAGTAGGTGATGAGTTTGCAGTTTGTGATTCAATACAATTCTGCTGCTGCTGATAGCTCACAGCTCCTCATGAACGTCCAGACTTGACTTGATTGATCTGTTTGAAATCTAACCCATTGTAGCCCTTCAAAGTTATAAGATGTCCCATCAAGGGACTCAAGGATTGTTGTAATCTGCTGTACCCTTCACAACATTACACTGCAGAGAGAAATGGAGCTGAAATAAGGGGGAATGGAGAGCCACTAGCATGTACCTTCAAAGTGTGTATGCACCAGATAGAGAAAAAAGGAGGAAGGACATATGTGCTCATGTGTCTGCACAACACTTTTGGCTGGCAGGGAAGCCATGAAGCACATAGTGCTTAATTTCTTAATTTATGGGCTGTGACTGTGGGAATGTGAATTAGCTGGAGTTTTTGGGGAACACCTTGTGGTCATTTCTGTGAGTCTCAGCAAAATTAGATGGTAACCTAGCAGTGAAATCTTGCCTTCATAAGATATTGGCCAATCAAAGAGCCGGCAATTGTTCAGTTCCAGCAACATCACTGGGATGGGTGGCTACTACTGTGAGTACAGGACACTCAAGACTAGAAGCCAGCCACAGAGGTGTTTACACTGTGGTCAATCAGGAAGGTTTGGCAACATTGGGAGAGGCTGGTTGATGTGAAGCATGGGGTCAGGTTGTCTTATCACAGGATAGCCTTTGTATCAGTAAAGACCCCCCCACCCCCGCTGATAAGTAAAACCAAAACACCCAGAGAAGCTCGCTTCACCTCATAATCTAGCTGGATCTCGGGGAGGGCTGTGCATTCCAGTCTTTGCGTAACTGCTTCTGCTATGAGCCCGGAGATGGGTGTTCCATTAATTTGTTCATGTACCTGCTCGTTAAAGACGAGGTGTGTGGTAAGGCATAGATCTAGTAATTTAAGCATGTTGTTTTTGCTGATGGTTTTATCGGAGGCTTGTGTTTTCGGATTGTGCAGTAATGTGGCCACAGTCTCCTTTGCTAGTGTCATGTCGATACAGGTTAATAGTGCTGTAGAGTCAAAGGATACCATCATTTCCTCCTTGTCGATTTTTATGTTCCTGATGTTGTCCAGGAATTCTTGTGCTGAGTATGTGGAGTGGTTTTTTCTGCTGGTGAGGTGTTTTACTCTCTATTCACAACAGATCGACCCACTCCATACACTCAGCACAGGAATTCCTGGACAACGTCAAGAACGTAAAAATCGACAAAGAGGAAATGATAAGTATCCTTTGATATTACAACAGTTTTCACCTCCATCAGCATGGCAATAGCACTGAAATCATCAGCAAGGACAACATGCGAATATGACTAGACCTATGCCTTACCACACAACTCGTCTTTAACAGCCAGGTATATGAACAAATTAATGGAACACCCATGGGCTCACCCATCTTGGGCCTCATAGCGGAAGCTGTTATGCAAAGACTGAAATGCACAGCCCTCCCCGAGATCCAGCCTGAACTGAGTTAGATACATGGACGATACTTTCGTGATCATTAAATGAGTAAAGTTAGAAGAAACACACCACCTTAACAGCACATTCACTGGGATCAAGTTCACCAGGGAAGAATAGAACAATCAACTCCCATTTCTAGACATAATGGTGGAACGAATGAACAATGGCGAATTCCTTACCAGCATATACAGAAAGACTACACACACAGACCAAATCCTGAATTACAACAGTAACCACCACAGCGTCAACAAGCAGACTTGTGTCAAGACTCTGTTTAAATGAGTGATAACTCACAGTAACACTCCGGAGCTGTACAAAACAAAGAGGAACATCTGTACAGAGTCTTTGCAAACAATGGTTATCCTAACAGTTTTGTCTGCCGATGCTTGGCAAACAAACAACACCAAGAAGACACTGTACACCCCAACACACTGGTCACCCTACCCTATGTTTAAAACACATCAGAACTGACTACAAGACTCCTACGACCTCTTGGAATAAGGATAGCACACAAACCAACAGCCACACCACCAGTTACACTCAAAGACCAAATACCCTATACCCACAATGAGCAGGACAAATATGATATATAAAACACCATGCAGCAACGCGAGAAACACCACATAGGACAGATGGGCAGTAAACCTGCCACCAGGATTCATGAGAACACCAACTCGCAGCAAAATGGCACGACCAACTCTCCTTCGTTTCAATACACTCCGATTTAGAAGGACATCAATTTGACTGGGACAAAGTTACAGTACTAGGACAAACAGGACAAAGACAAGCACGAGAATTCCTGGAGGCCTGGTTTTCAACCACTGATGCAATTAACAAACATATTGAAATAGACCCCACCTACATACCACTATGGTACAAAATCAGAAAATAGACTGCCCACCATGACAGACTGGATCGTATAAATTCATTGTGGGACAGAACAACAGTGCTTCAATGGAGGCTACACAGCACTGACAATGTCACCTAGAAGGGAGACAAAATGTTCGCATGAGAACTAGTCAGCTCGGCAAACAAACCAATAACTCCAGATTTATTGCACTGGCTATAATTTTCCAAACTTTCTTAGATTTGAGATCAGCCCCATCAGATTGAAAGTTGGGAAGTGTACAACATTTTTCACGAAATAAGGACAGATGAAATAGAAAACTGCAGGTCAATCAGCCAAACATCAGTCGCTAGGAAAATGTTGGAACCGATTATTAAGAAAGTTTTAACAATACGCTTAGAAAATCACAGCACGATTAGAACATTGTTCTATAAAATGGAAATCATGTTTGACAAATTTATTTGAGTTTTTGAGGATGTTACTAGAAGGGGAGATAAAGAGGAACAAATGTTTATAGTATACCTGGCTTTCCAAAAGGTATTTGTCATCGTGTTACATAAAAAATTAATTGACCAGTTAAAGGCTCATGAGTTTGAGGATAATATAGCAGCATGAATAGCAGATTGTTTAACAGACAGGAGGCAAAAAGTGGCTGTCAAATATGCATTTTCAAGTTGGGAGGCTGTGCATAGTAAAATGCAATAAGGATGAATTTGTGTCCTTAGCTATTAACCATCTTCATTGATAATGCAAATGAAGAGATAGATAGTAACGTACCAAAGTTTGTTGATGATACAATGCTGGATGGTAAAGTCAGACAGTCCTTAAGTTTACCTCTTTGACAATTTTTTGGTCACCTTTCTTAATATCTATTCCTGTAGCTTGGATTTAATTCATTTGTCTATTTGCAAGCTTGTGTCACCTTGAGATACTTCAGTACAATATGGATAGGTTATGAATTCTTGCTGTTGATATTATATGTCAGAATAGCATAACTTTCCAAAGAACTGTCATGGAAAAAGCAGGATTAAATTCTATTTTCATGACTTACCTAAATATCCTGTTTCCATTTCCTGAAATACTTGGAGTAATTATGGTCCATTTTATTTTTTCCTGAAGTAAAAAAAAGGTTTGAAAGAATTCCAAAATTAGTAATATCATTGGATCAAAGTTATGTACTCAAAATGATTCAAAAACCAACTAAACTAAGTTACCTTTTTAATCTTTGGCATTTTACATGGGCATTGCTCCTTTTCAAAGAAAATTACATCAGCAACACCTGCAGGAAGTAGTTACATTAGGGTAAATTTGATATCCGAATTTACTCTCTCTCCAAAAAACAAACAATATTACAATCAAATTTGGAGAAACCAACTATTTCTAGAATACTGCAAAACTCATTTTGGTAGGGCCATACGCTCAGCCACGCAAGCCCATTTTCTAGATGCTAAAAAGCTAACAATGCTCTCACTAAGGTGGACAGAAAGCTTATATCCAGAAGGGCATTGCCCATCATTTGGATAAGATAGAATGTGTTTGACCTACAGAATAATTTATTCAAATTAGTATCCTACAGGTTTTGGAAGACTTTTTTAAGCTTTTAACTGACCTGAGTTCATTCATTCATTATTTTATAAACCTACAGTGCAGAAATTAACTCATCAGCAGGAAGATCCTTCAACAATGTCATTTAAAAGCATTGTGCAGAACTCACAGATGAATTAGTAACTTCTAATTTCAGTTTCTGCTTGACATCTGGGTGATTTCTGGACGGTTTAGGATTGGAGGATTACTGGAAGCTGTAAAGAAGTCACTATATCAGGAATTGTGGCCTTTTGAATGAGGAGGAAGATGAGGGAAATGATACGCTGTAGAAGTCCACATCCCTAGTACTTAATAAAGAATATATCTCCTACATCAGCTTCACTCAGGAGTGATGTTTGCTCCTGGGGCATGTTTGCTTCATCAAGGAGACTGTCACAGAACTCTGTCACATATTGCAGCCACAACTCAAGACTTGGAATGAGATATAAGCAACATTGAAAGTAATTGGGATTTGAAAGAAAGTTGCAGTTTCGCATTACTGAACCAGGAAAAATATTATCTTTAAGTGGGCAGCCTTCACTTTCCTACCTGGAAGAAGGCTGCCACATGTCTCCAATGATCCTGTACTAGATGCATACTAGCACCTCTTCAGCCTGTGAAACATACAAACAATGCTGTTGAGAGTTACCTTGGATGCATGGTATGCTAGCACTCAGGCTGAACTGTCAATAGACCTGAGATGTTGAGTTGAATTTTATGATCCTTTGCCTGTGTATCTGAAGGCACATGGGGCTCTGTTGTAAATGACATGTCTGATGCCTTTCCACACACATTTGACCTTTCTCCCATTTTATGGAGGGGGTCGTCAATGGACACATTGGGTGGTGTGTTTGGCCTTGGACCTACTGAGGCTCTTAAGTGGTCAACTAATTGCAGGGGTAGAGGTTAGGTCCAGGCCCAGATAGCAATCTGGAGCGTTTTATTGTGTGAGGGACAGTGTTGGGCAAGTGGGATGATCTTATTTGGGGTTCCCCTGTGCCCACTGGAGGCAAATCCACTCCCCAAACAAAGGTCAAAGGCCTTTAATCCTCATCCCAGCTCTCTCAAACCCAGCTTCACACCTTCCTCATCCCTTTGCTATAGCCTGCCAGTCAGTCCCTAGATTTAATTTAGTCCAACTTCCTTAGCTTTCTGTTCTCTGGGTTCTGGTTGGATTCCCGGCATTGGACACTGCTTAAATATGATGCTGCTGTGACTACTGTCATGCTAGCTGATCAGATTGGTCAGCAGTGCTCTAAAGCAGATTCTTATCCTTCCCAGATAAGAACATAAGAAATAGGAGCATGAGTAGACCATTCAGTCCTTCATGTCTACTTCACATTCAACTAGGTGTTCCACCTCATCACCATTTTACCATATTAGAGTCATAGAGATTTACAGTACAATGTGACAACACTGTTGCTTTAAGATGTGTATTTTGTCTTAGTTTTTTTGAGTTATAAGTGCGAGCTGTCTCCTCCAAGCCAATAAAGTAAACAGCTTTTGAGGCTTCAGGGTTTTTTCCAAAGGTTGGAACAATAGAAGCAGCATGAATGGGTGGAGTCAGGCTCCTACAGAGCCAGAATTTTAGTTTAGCTTTCAGTTGTTGTTGGGGTTTTGAAGTTGACTGTGGAAGCTGCTACATCTCTCTCGGCCAGAGCAAAAAGCTGGAATTCTCTCTCTCTACCAGAATATTCGCTTGGTGTTTTTTCCTCCATCATACTGGAGAAACACTGCATGTGAGACAATCTATTTTACTGAAATAATCTTTGCCATGAAGAGTGTGTTTATGGCATGTTACTATATTGGAACAGTTGCTGTTTAGTACTTAAATAATCTATTATTCGGTTATGTTTTCCATTGAAGTTGTACTAATTCCTCTTTCTTTTGTTTATGTTTTAACTGTAGGATAGGAGTAAAGTGTGTTTTGCTTAAAACCAAGTCATGTAACCAATCAAATTACATCTAGAGCACAGCACTTATACTTGCCTTTAAATAAGATTAAAAGTTAGGGTCTAGGCTGCCTCCTTGCTGTACGTGAAGGAGCTTTAGTCTGGTCCACAATAACAGAAGAAATTCCATCACCCCATCAAGTCTGTGCCTGTCAGAAACAACCACCTTTATCCCCATTTCTCTTGTTGTCTTTAATATGGAATACTGTGTGTAATTCTGGTCTCCCTGCTATAGGAAAGATGTTGTGAAACTTGAATGGGTTCAGAAAAGATTTACAAGGATGTTGCCAGGGTTGGAGGGTTGAGTTATAGGGAGACGCTGAATAGACTGGGGCTATTTTCTCTGGAGTGTCAAAGGCTGAGGGGTGACCTTATAGAGGTTTATAAAATCATGAGGGGCATAGATAGGGTAAATAGACAAGGTCTTTTCCCCAGGGTGGGAGAGTCCAAAACTAGAGGGCATGGGTTCAAGGTGAGGGGGGTAAAGATTTAAAAGGGATCTAAGGGGTAACTTTTTCACGCAGAAGGTGTCTATGGAATGAGCTGCCAGAGGAAGTAGTGGAGGCTGGTATAATTACAACATTTAAAAGGCATCTGGATGGGTATATGAATAGGAACGGTTTAGATGGATATGGGCCAAATGCTGGCAAATGTGACTAGATTTATCTAGGATATCTGGTCAGCATGGACAAATTGGACCAAAGGGTCTGTTTCCATGCTGTACATCTCTATTACTCAATGACTCTATCTAGAAATTATTCATCTCTACCTTGAACATATGCAATAACTGAGTTTCCACAGCCCTCTCGGAGAGACTTAGATATTAACATCGTAATAGAAGTCTTGTTCTGAGCCAGTGAACAACTTAGTGAAGGTAAAACAACTGCAGGCTTTTTCAAGAGCTGACAAAATGACTGATACTTTAATTAGAGACTGTGTGGACAAAATCCATCTATTGTTTCTGCACCACTGACGTACATGATCCATGAGGTTGATGTGGGTCTTATTGTCTTATTCTTTGCAGAATTCTCCTTTTATTTTATAAGCCAGTGCTGCAAAAGGTTAACTCTGTAACATTAGGTGTTTTGTTTTGAGTTTAACTCAGTACATTCGCCATACTGCTCTTTACTAGCAACCAAAGAGACAGACATGCTGTTTAATTTGATCAGCCAAGTGCTGAGACATACGATCTAAGTTCTGAGGAAGGGTCACCAGACCCGAAACGTTAATTCTGTTTTCTCCTCCACAGATGCTGCCAGATCTGCTGAGCTTTTCCAGCAACTTTGTTTTTGTTCAAGTATGATGATAGCTGCACTAGCAACCAATTTAAAATAATCACTGTAGCTTGTAACATGGTTCATTTATGCTTGCTAAAAGTGGCATACACCTATTTGCAGAGATCTCCCCTCTGCAAATAATTAGATGATGATGAGGCATTTGGCTGAAACATTTATTTGGTAAGACGACCTATTCATCACTCTGGGGTCAAGCGTTTTCATAGGCGTATGTCTTGCCTTATTGCCCCAAGGTGCTAATGTTATGGGGAAGAACAGTCATTGGGCATATTCTGCATGTCATAGTGATTGTCTGTGTGTAGTGTTAGGAGGAGGTAAGGTTGGGGAAGGGGATCACATAGCTTCTATCAGTTTTCTCCTCTCATATAGGTTCAGGCTTCTAGCCATTGTCGTGGTCACCAGGTAACCCAGGGAGATGTTGGACACTCTCAATCTTCGTAGATCTGCGGCACTCCTTGCACAGAGTAGGCCCCGACTTGAGATGACCATCCAGATCTGCATCACCATCTCCACTGTGTAGCCCAACGGCGCCAAAAGGTTTTGGATGTTGCTCACAACCCCTCCTGCCCCATATCGGTCACGCTTCAGGAGCCAGGTTTCCTGAAGCCAGGACTCGAGGGATACAGCGACGTCGCAAACATAGGCCACTCTGTCCTTGACAATCAGGATGTCGAGCTTACAGAAGGACTCCTCCAGTGGTTCGCTTGGCTCCATCATTATTTCACTACCAGTCGCCCGTCGAAGCTGGCACACCAACAGTTTGGCCAAACAATTGTGACAAGCACAACATGCGTTGTGCGTAGCCATACAGCTCTGCAATATGTGACCCAACATTTCTGGTTTCCCACAGACTCCCCTGCACTTCGCGTCATCAGTCACACGGTTCCCCCTCGATCGTCACGCCTTCGTGGGAAGTGCACCTCTCCTTAACTGTGTTGCTCTTATAAAGAGTCTTGGGAACAACCGTTCATTATTGTTCACCATCTATATGAGACACGATCCGCTTTCAGGCCTCTCAACGTTCAGTAATCCATGTGGCTCAGCATGCGTTTTTTCCAGCCTTCCCTGGCTTCCTCTTTAATATAAACCTCACATTTTTGGACTCTGCCCAGTATGGATATTTCTCTGATGATCAGCTGGTAGGTGTTATGTGTGGCCAGCGCTCTCACCCAGGGTGTGTCTTTTGCCAGCAGTTTCTCCAGCTGCTTCCCCTTCTCAATCGGTATTACTGTCGATAAACTGGGTATACCCAGACCACCATCCTTCACTGCAGCATGCAGGAAGCCAATCAATACATACTTGGGAAGCTGGAACCAACCTCTCTCCGCCTGTCTGATCGTCCATCCAGTGCGTTTAAGGTGTTTCTATGGGCATTGCCCAACATCAGGCTGTACTTCATTTGGGGCACAAGATGATGCCGGACTACTTCCACCTTCTGTTGGGGCTTTAATGGAGCCCTCGACACTTCCTGTATCATTTTGCTTAGTATCTTCCTGTGGGGCAAAGACCCCTGTCCTCTATAGTTTAATCGGATGCCCAGGTACTTTACTTCATTCATTGGGCCCATTGAGAGGATTTCAGAGTCTTCAATCTTTGTCTCGATTCACTTATTAGCCACCGTCATTAGTTTTTTCAAAACAATGATTGAGAGTGTCATAGACTCCCGGGAGTTGATGTTCATCCCCGTGTGTGCTAGTGAGATTGCTAGCTTTTCCAACTTCTCTCTCAGATGTTGTTCATTCTCTGCCAAGACCACCAGATCGTCTGCATAGGCCACAACATCAACTTTTTGGTCGGCAAATTGACACCCGATGCGCCTGTCAGCTAGTTCGATTACTATGTCCATCCCCATTATAAACAGCAGTGGGGAAAGGGGTCTCCCTGTCCGACAACTCAGGTGGCATACACAACCTTTTCCCCCAGAAGGGCTTTACCTTTCTCATAACTGCTCTGAAGTATGGAGACCACTGGGGGTGGAGCTCCAAAACACTCTGCTGCTCTGAATATTGTAATGTGGGATACCGAATCAAACGCCTTTGATACATCAATGAATGCATAGGCAAAGTTATCATACCTTGCGCTTACCTCACGTATTATCACTGTAACCAACTGGGTAGCCTCAAATTCCATCTGTGCATAGGAAGCCAAACGGGAATGATGGCAGATCCAGGCTTACAATCCATTTCTCAGCCAACACTTTGTGGAACACCCTGAGAACCACCGAGGATACATTGATTGATCTCAGATCCATTGGGTTGTTGACCTCCCTCTTGGTACGAGTGTTATCCTTGATACTCTCAGTCTCTGCGGGACATGCTCCAACACCATCATGATGTTAAAATACACTGCCCATACTTTCACATTAGAAGCTGTCATATCCTCTGCCGTGACTCTATCGACTCCGGGGGCAGCACCCCTAAAGGCCAATATGGCCTTCTTCACTTCTTCCACTGCACATGGAACAACCATCCTCCACAGTGTTTCCAGCATTCTTCTTGGTGGTCATAGTTACTCCCGCCGTTTACCCGCGCTTCATTGAATTTCTTCACTTTGACATTCAGAGCACTGGCAGAAATCACATCGCGTCAACACCTGCCTGCGGCCTTCGCAATGCTTTGTTTTAATTGAACAGTCAGATTCCCCTGGTCCACACCAGTTCTAAGTCAGCTGCCTGAGGCCACCCGCCTGCCATGAAAGGACGATGGGCACCGCAGCTGCAACGATTCACAGGAGGGGCCTGTCGTGCATCCAGAGTCACTACTGGCCCCTGGGAGGGGGCAGCGCTTCGTCCAGCTGCGGCACGTGCCCAGCCCCGCTTTGCACCCCAGCCTGACTGACCCAGCCCTTAGAGCCAATCCTTATCCCAAAGTTACAGATCTGACTTGCTGACTTCCCTTACCCACATCGTTCTAATATGCCAGAGGCTGTTCACCTTGGAGACCTGCTGTTGATATGGGTATGTCCCGGCGCGAGATTTACACCATCTCCCCAGGATTTTCAAGGGACAGTGAGAGCTCACTGGATGCCGCCGGAACTGCGACAGTTTCCAAGGGGCGGCACAGTGGCTCAGTGGTTAGCATGATTGCCTCACAGCACCAGGGACCCAGGTTCAATTCTACCCTCGGGCAACTGTCTGTGTGGAGTTTGCACATTCTCCCCATGTCTGCGTGGGTTTCCTCAGGGTGCTCCAGTTTCCTCCCACAGTCCAAAGATGTGCAGCTTAGATGAATTGGCCATGCTAAATTGCCTGTAGTGTTCAGGGATACATAGATTTGGGGGGATGGGTCTGGGTGGGATGTTCTGAGGGTCAGTGTGGACTTGTTGGGCCAAAGGGCCTGTTTCCACACTAGGGATTCTATTCTATGAAAAATAAAAAGATATGTTCAAGCCTTGCTCCCTTTCTTGTTACCTAGGAGCTGGGAATCTACATGTCCCCATTGCTTTCTTCATGGGAATACCTCAGCGAATCAGAGCCAACTTGCCAACAAAACAGTACCCTTTGTACTCCTATAGTATTGTTACAATTGTTGAAATTTGGATTTCTTGTTTTTGTTCTAATGGTTGAAATACAGAAGTTCCAATGACATACCTTGCTTTTCAGCAATATTCACTGAAGAACAATTTTTATCTTTTTCTTACGGAGTTCCTCAGATCTTTGGACTAGAGCATCTCCTAGTGTTCTTCGAAGGCCATCAGAAAAGAGATACTGACAGATAAGCTCGCAACTGCAGTTGTGTTTGACAACTGTTTCTAGGTGCAAATGCCTGACATGGTCAGGTCTAGCCAGGTAAAAATCTTGCCAATATTAATGACCCAGCTCACCGAAGGCTTGCAATTGGACTCCTTGATATGGCTAGTGCATTTTGCTTGTACATTGCCTGGGAAATGGGAACATTAGACCCAAAATTAAAAATTGTACAACAGACTTGGCTTCTGACCTACAGATCACATTCTGGAGCTTCTAATCCTGATCATGGTTGGCGTAGAGGAAAAACAGTTGTCTGTTAATGAATACTATCTGTGTTGAGTGTTTCTATGTTCATACTTCACACACCTGGCCATTGGCATTGGAATTTGTTTAATTAAAATGCAGATTCTGGAGAGCTTTTAGGGAATGACTTCAAGATCAATTGGAGTTGGCCAATGCTCGGCAGGCAGGCATTTTTTTGGGACTGTGGTTGCTATGTTAAAGGGGTGAGTGTGCTTGGAACAGCATAAGTACAGCATATTACAATTGATGAACCCATGATAAGTATATGATAAATGACAGTAGTTTGATTTGCTTTTGGGTTTTACAAGTATATACATTGTAAATTCCAAACTTCAATTTGTTTTATAATAACATAATTATATTCTTTATGAAAAATCAACTCTTACATGATTTTGATTCCCTATTTTTCTCATTCCCTGACTGAAAATGTTGATTCTTATTTAAGGTTGGTATCATGGGTGCTGACAATCCAAGATTTGAATCTAGGATCTCAGATGTGTATTGGGCAGACATACTTAAATATACTGAATTTCCATATACTGAAAGGTACATTTACTCACAAGAATGGGAATGTCTATTTTAAAAAAATCTTACATTTAGGAGTATAACCTGGCAACATTTTGCATTATAAATTCCTACAGTCACCTTTATGATGATACCAAGGGCATGCTAACTTCAGTTTGTTGGGAAGATGAGGAAAATGTTTTTTTTCTCCTTGGAGCAGAGCAAGTTAAGGGCAGATTTAGTAATTTTAGATTTAAGCAACTCAGTTAAACATTCTGAGATCAATGATTCAGTGATTAGTTGCTAATGACTTCTGAAAATAAGAGTTTAAAATGCATTTTCTGTTTTTTCCACAGATGCAATAAAGTTTTAGATTTTTAGAAGAAGAACAATGGATGTTATATAAAGCACTGTATAGATTTAGACGATGGTTTTATATTTTGAAATAATTTAAAATTATGACCATGATCCTTAACAATTTACAAATACACTAGCTAGCATTGCTTTACATCATGCCATGAGGATATCAGCTCTAGAAATGAGAGATACAGGTGAAGATACATCACATGCTCCCCGCAAGATGCCTCTGATATGCATTTTAGTCACTCCACGTTTTCTTTGTGTTTTCTTAATTGATTTTTCTTGGCTGGTTCTTGCAACACCATATTGTAGAAAACTGTGAAAAGCATTTTTTTTTGGTAAGACTAAGCAAAATATTTCCGATGATGGAGATTTAAAACGCAAACTGAAATTTTGGAAGCACCCAACAGATCAGGCAACATCTGTGGAGACAGCAAAAAAGTGACGACAGTCTTTGATGCCACTGAGGAGATGGGGGGTGTGGATCAACTGCATTATGTACATTAGGACAAGAGGGTATGAGAAAATGAGGGTACATTTAGTTTTGCGATTGTACGTAATGCACTTTTAAGATGGGATAATTTTCATAATAAAGATGATGTGTTTAATTGTACCAAAATTTATATTTATTATAATGTTTTGTTCATAGTGTTTGTGGGACGTCCCCAGACAATTTTCATACACAAGTGTGACTTCTTGGCTGACACATTTACCCAATACCAGACGAGGAGATGTTTACTTGGATGGAATATTGTTCCTGTTACTGTTAATCAATTATCAACCTTTAGTTTATTTTTTACATTACAATAAGGACTACACTGAAATGCACAGTATTGGTTGTAATGAGCTTTGAGAAGGCTTGTGGCCATAAAACCTGCTATACTATTGCAAGTCTTTTTTACTAGTAAAGAATAAGAATCAAATATGTCAGCCTTGTACAGATTTTCAGATTACAACAAAAATGTTTAAAATCTTTTAGGAATTCTGAAACCGCTTCATTATTTCCAAGATTAACAAAGTAAGTGTTGGAATTTGATTACTTCAGGCAATTGACTAATTAATCAGTGATATTAAAAGCTAATTCATATCTTACAATCACATTGATACTAAATATTATACTTTTATTTTAGTAATCTAGATGATAATACCAGATTCATTGTTGGACAATTTGCAAAGATCCATTTGTAGGTTTTTTTCTAGTCCCAGTTCATGCTGTTGCTGAAAGGTTTTCTCATCTGAAATTAAGAGACACATAAAATAAATGTTTTTAATGTGATTCTATCTTGAAGTGTTATCAGTTCCAATTAAGTGAAGACAAAAGAGCTGGTCATTGACTTCAGAAAGCAAGATGGAGGGCATGCCCATCTACATAAATGGCGCTGAAGTGGAGGTGGTCAAGAGTGTCAACTTTCTAGGAATGATGACCACCAACAGTCTGTCACGGTCCACCCACGTTGATCTAACTCTTTGTGCACCTTCTCTGCAGCTGTAACATTGTATTCCTCTAAGAGTTTGAAGTAGATTTATAGCTCGGATTGTGGATGTTGTGGTTGGTTGGCTCAACCGAGCTGGTTCGTTGTTCCGCTAACATTTCATTACCCTGCTAGGTAGCATCATCAGTGCAGCCTTGTCATTATTAAATGGACCAAACTAGAGGAGACATGCAAACTAATAAACAACACCCTCACCGGAATCCGATTCAGCAGAGAAGAGGAGAAGAACGAATGGCTCCCATTCCTGGACATCATGGTGGAATGCAGGACAAATGGGGAATTCCTAACAAAAGGTACACAGGAAAGCCACACACACTGACCAAGTACTTAATTTCGACAGCAACCACCCTAACACACACAAACGAAATTGCGTGAGAACATTATTTAAAAGGGCAATAACACACTGCAGCAGCACAGAGCTATGCCAAGAAGAAGAAGAGTACCTCTTCCAGGTATTCAAAGACAATGGATACCTGAAAAACTGGGTCAGAACATGCCTATCACATGAACGACACCAGGAAGATACTACATGCCCTGACACACTCACCACGCTACCTTACATCAAGAACACATCTGAACTGACCACAAGACTCCTACAACCACTGGGCATCAGAGTAGCACACAAACCCACATCAACCCTTCACCAACTGCCCACCCAAAACAAAGACCCACTACCAACTATGGACAGGACCAATGTCATATACAAGATTCCCTGCAAAGACTGCAACAAACACTACATTGGACAAACAGGAAGGAAATTAACCACAAGGATACACAAACATCAATTGGCAACAAGAAGACATGACCAATACTCACTCATCTCCATGCACATGGATAAGGAGAACCACCAATTCGATTGAGACAACACCAAGATCCCGGGACAGGCAAAGCAGAGACAAGCCCAGGAATTCCTACAAGCCTGGTACTCCACTAAGAAAGCCATCAATAAACACAGGGCTCGACCCCATATATACTCCATTGCGAAGGAAAACCGGAAGTGAGGTAATCCAGCTCAACGCACACCAGAGTTTAAATAACAGGCGGGAAAACACAACAGCGCTTTATTGGAGGCTGCACTAATGATGTTACCCAGCAGGGTAATGAAATGTCTGCAGAACAATGAACCAGCTCAGCGAGCCAACCAACCACAACATTATATTCCTCGCTCTGTTCTATTACCCCAATGCACTTTGCATGGTATGGCCTGCCTGTACTGCATGCAAAAAAAAACTTCTAACTGTGCCTAGGTACATGTGATAATAATAAATCAAATTAAATTGAAATAATTTCTTCAATTACATGTTTTCAATGGCAGAGAAGAGGTATAATGGAATATACAAAGGAAAACTTACAAGGCTGATGTCATGACCACAGAGCATAATCCCAGATCACCAATGGTCACATTGAACTTTTAATTATAACATGCGGGATTGCTTTTTTTAATAATAAGGACATACAGCCAAAAAAAAAATTGAGCATGCAAATTCTGAGCAATGTAATTCAGTCGCGCATGGATTATCCTCAGGCTTGAGGGAGACTTTGGAATCTTAAATCTGATGGGTGTCAAGGAAGCTTCAAAGGGGAGGACTTCCAAAGGAGAAAAGCACTGTAAACTGAACTGTGAGTTAACATGATGAAAGAAATTCAGCAGTCTGGCCAGAAACATGTTTACGATTTTTCCTTCCAAGAATATGAAGAACCTTTGAAGAATCTGGGTTAAAATCCAATTTCAATCTTGAACTGTGTGTGTTAATGGGTGGAAGTGTGTTCTGTGAAGGTCACAGCCAAGAAAACCCCAAAAGCAGTATTTCTCTTTCTTTTAGCTGAAGCAAGTGCAACAACAGTCAAAAGGAAACAGGACAAAGACCTTTCAGCTGACCTACAAAGCCAAAAATCTCAAAACCAACCGCATACCTATCAACGTCAGTGCAACTAACATCACCCATTGCAATAACCATGGGAAGGAAGGACAGTAAAAGGGTTACTGGACAAATCAGTTCTCAAGGAAGCAATGACAACAATAAAGATTTGGTAGCAGAGGAGGTTAATTCCATGCATGATGCTGGGGATAGCATGCAAATCATAAAAAGTAGGCATTGAAGCTTGCAGTAAACGCTTTTGAAATGGCAGTGCAGACACTATGACAAATAGGCTCTAAACTCTAAACTTTCTAAACCGTAAATAATTTCAAGGTCAGTGTTGGAAGGGAAATAAAAATTAATCAGGTTTTCTCCTAAATCCTGCTGGATTGTGAGTGTAGATACTTGCTGAATCTGGAACAGCTTCATCTGTGACATTCCCTCCTCAGCTATGAAACAGACCAAAGATAGGTGTGGGAGAAATACAGTGTTAGAAAAAGAGCTGTTCAACTGGGGCAGATTTCATTTGAACAATATTGGGACCAGTGTCCTGGTGAATTATCTAATTAGGGTTGAAGATAGGGCTTTCAACTAATTAGTGGGGGGGAGTAAGGTTCAATTGAAAGGTAGTTTAAAAAAATCAAGATGATCAAGTGTGATAGGAAAGGGTAGAAAATATACACAGAATACAACAGCAATTACAAATAGAGGGAACAATAATGGTAAAATGTCAAACAGTAAGGTTCTTTATCTGAATGCATGTAGCATTTAAATCAAGATAGATGAATTTTTGGTACAAATAGAAATAAATATGATTTGATAGCTAATATTGAGACATGGTTAAAGGGTGACCAAAACTGGGAACTCAATTTTCAAGTACATTCAACATTCAAAAATAATAGGCAAAACGGAAAAGAAGGTGCATGAGCTTTGTTAATAAAGGATGGTATCGGTGTGGTAAAGAGCAGTGACATAGGTAGGATAGATCATTAAGCAAAATCAGTTTGGGTGGAAATGTCAAATGACAAGGGAAAGAACTCATGGATGGCAGTCATCTGTAGGTCCCAGAGAGTTGCCTCACTGCAGGGCAGAGTATAATTCAACAAATAATAGCAATATGTAAGAAGGGCACAACAATTGTCATGGGCGATTTTTCATCTGCATATTGACTGGACAAATCAGAGGGCAAGGGTAGCATGGAAGACAAATTTTTAGAGAGCATCCGGAATGCCTCTTATAGCACCATGTTGCATAAACACACCCTGGAACAGACTATTTTAGATCTAAAACTCTGTAGTGAAATAGGATTAGTAAGAGATCTCATTGTTAAGAATCCTGTACGGGGTATTGATCACAACACAGCAGAATTACAAATTGAAAGGACAGCAACTTGGGTCTTAAATTAGTGTCACCAACTTAAATAAGGGCAATTATGGAGGAATGAAGACAGTGTTGGGTAGGCAGGCTGCGATAGTAGACTAAGGGGAAAGTCAGTAGATGGGAAATGCAGACACTTAAGCAGATATTTTATAATAATCAACAAAAAATTCTTCTGGTCAAAAAAGAGACTCAATGAGAAAGGTGAACCACCGTGGTTAACAAAGATGGTCAAGGAGAGTATCCGATCCAAAACTAAGGGGCAACAAAGTGGAGAAAACAAGTGGTAGGCAAGAGGATTTGGAACCTTTTAGGAACCAGCCGCAAATAACGAAAAGGCTAATACAGGTGGACAAAAATGATTATCATAGTAAATTGACAAGAAATATAAAAATGAACAGCAAGAGCTTCTATTGGTGTGTAAAAAGAGAGAAGCTTAAAATGAGTGTGGGACTCTTGGTGAATGTAAGTGGGAATTGATAACAAGAATAGGGAAATGGCAGGCAATTTAAACCAATATTTTGTATTGGTCTTCATGGTGGAGGATACTATAAACACCTTAAAGGTAATAGATAAGCCAAGTGCTAATGGGAGGAAAGATTTTGTAACAATCTCTACCATGAGAGACATTATGTTACCAAGACCTCATGGCCTCTATCCAAGGGGTTTAAAGTATGTGACTGCAAAGATAATAGAAGCATTGGTCAAAATATTCCATAACTCTCTGGATTCTGGGAGGTTCCAGCATATTGAAAAACTGCTAATGTGAGACCTCTGTTCAAGAAGGAAGAGAGGCAGAAATAGGAAACTACAGACCAATTAGCGTAAAATCTATTGTTGGGAAAATGCTTCTGTCTATTATTTCTGAAGGCTTTGCAGCTTCCATAGGCTGCTGTTCAGTGGGTCAGTGAAAATACCGAGGCCCAGCTTCACAGGAGTGGCAATATGTCAAAAGGAGTAGGATGTATTGAATTGTCCCTGAATGTCAACACACCTGCACATTCACAGACCACTTCAGCCAATTCTCACTATGCTGACAGTTGATTAACTAGACTAGGCTGCCACTGCAGCAGTTAAGGTGTAGTAGTCTGTGGCCAGGTCTTCACAGGTTCAAGAACCCAAAAGTAATTAATGAGCCACAAGCTTCATGAAGCTGCCACAACAGGAAGAGAAGCCTTCTACTAGTTCTTCTCAGACAACCAGGTGGTGACTTCCCACAGTTTAAAGTAAAGCACTATAAGTTATATAAATGGAAGGTGTTTATTTAGTTTTACACTAAATTAATCATCATCATGATTTTTGGCACTTCAGTTTACAGTGTGATTTTGTTGCAGCATTTGAGTCTGTATTGTCAGAATGTCATTGATATAAAATTTGTCTGATGGCTTCAGGTTGAAATTTTGGTGAAGCACGTAACTAAGACTGTTATGCAAAGGGACTCTCTAGATTTTCAGGTAGTAGTGTGAAAATCTCAGCTGATTCAGAATAGTAAACTGCATCAGCACAATACCAAGGATGCTGCCTTGTTCTTCCAAACTATTCATATATGTTTGAAATAAATTGTGGGACTCAATTTCAATTTTTATAGAGTAATTTTAATATGCAATAGTCATAATATTTAGAAAAGAACATTTAAACTATATTAATTATGAAAATATTAACAATAACAAACTACTATATTGAGCAGCTTTAAATGGGCTAGGATTAGAACAACTCTATAAACCTCATTCCCTTGTTCTTTCTCTGTAGTCCTACTAATTGTTTCACAAGATGAGGATCAAATACATTACAACTTCAAGAAAAAAAATACCTGAACCAAACCGTGGTATTTTCATCTCTGTCTGGATACTGGCATCACTCTGCTCAACTTTATTTCCACCTGAAAATGGAAGTCAGAACTCTTTGGAATGATATGACACTGAAGAATCAGTTTCTGCACTTTCTTCATAGGATCATATATAGAATCATAAACATATCCTCTAAGGGCAATTAGGTAACATTTTGATTAAAACCTACTTTCTTAGGCCATATATTTAACCAAGCTAATATTAAAAGTCATAATTGACTTGACAACAAAATAATGGGAAAAAATGTCAAACCAATCTAAAGAGACTTGGAGCTTGTCATGGTTGACATGGGCTCTATTTCCCCAGCTTTTGATCTTCCTTTCAAAACTTCCTTCATTTTATTCCTCAAAAATCAAAATGGGCTCAGAGGTGGTAAGGCTCAGCTCGTGACCAAAATGCGTACTGGGAATACCACTGTTGTTGCATGTTTCAGTATGTTATCACATTGCTTAGCAAATACAGATCTGTGCAGTTGATTACTTGATGGTACAGATGTCATTTAATATAGACAGAAATGTCTTTTCCAATGCTGATTCCTCAGGTGTCTGTCCTTACTTCAATCCACTCATGTATATCTATTATTACCATATCCTACAATAGATTTTCTTGCAAATCCCATGTGATTATCTTTGGGTTCTGGGAGAGGTGTATGCAGATGGTGCTAGCACTGGGACCGGGAGGGGGGCAGTAGCTCCTTGGCAAGCAATCAGAACAGGTCCTCCCTGTATGCAAGTCAGGAGCAGTTCCTCCAATTGAAGGCTGATTTTCTTTTACATTTGCTGCTGAGCCTATCAGCATCAAAAGCGGGAAACAGTCAGCCTGTGACTGATGGGGCAGTTTGAAGATAAGTGTGCCACTTACTTGCCATTAATGCAGCTTTGCTTGTTGAGAACTGCTGAGTACAGTGCCAGTGTTAGCATTGCTAAGACTGGCTCTAAGCATTGGTGACTGCTGTTGGCTGGGACCTGGAGCTGTCACCCAGTACAGGAGAAAGGGAGGAAATATGGAAGAGACTACGAGACGTGGGAGAGGAAAGGAAGGAGGAAGCTGCAAGAGAAAAGATGTGGTTGCTAGGGATGGGGTGGTATAAAGGAGGCTACCAGCGTTGCGCAGGGTGAAAGGGTGGCATGGGGTGAAGGAGGAAGCTATAAGGGGGGAAATGAAGGAGGTTGTAAGCTGCGGCAAAGAAGGATGCTGCAATTGGGAGAGAAGAAGGAAGCTCAGGCTGAAAAGATGTGTTACTGTGATGCTTAATATGAACGATCCAGGTTATGGGCAGTTGTCTGGCAAAGCCAGGATTGTAAAGTGTAAAGTGTGTAAAGTAAAATTTAAAATTGAGCTTTCAGTGAACTTCATAAACAAAGTCATCTAATACAAAAGCAAAGAAGTTTTTCTGAGTATATATAAAGTTGTTTGACACCAATGTGCTTATGGTTTGCAAAGTCAGAAGTGATACGACACCAGGTTATAGTCCAACAGGTTTATTCTGTAGAATCTGGAACAATTTGTTTGGAATGAAGGATGGCTAATGTAACCCCACTACTTTAAAAAAGGAGGCAGAAAGAAACAGGGAATTGTAAAATGGTTAGCCTGACATTGGTAGAATGGAAAATGCAAGAGTCCGTTGTAAAAGATTTGATAGCAAAGTACTTTGAAAACAGTGACAGGATTGGACAGAGTCAGCATGGATTTATGAAAGGGAAATCATGCTGCGCAAATCTACAGGAATTTATTAAGGATGTAACCAGTCAAGTATTTAAGGGGGAGCCAGTGCATGTGGTTCACTTGGACTTTCAGAAGGCTTTCAATAAGGTCCCACATAGAGACTGGCATGTGAAATTAAAGTACATGGTATTGTGGGAAGGCAATGGCCTGGTGGTATTATCGTTGGACTGTTAATCCAGAGACCCAGATAACATTCTGCGGACCCGGGTTCAAATCCCGCCATGGCAGATGGTGGAATTTGATTTCAATAAATGTCTGGAATTCAGAGTCTAATAATGACCATGAATCCATTACTGATTGTTGGAAAAACCATCTGGTTCACTAATGCCCTTTAGGGAAGGAAACTGCCATCCTTACCATGTGACTTCAGATCCATAGCAATGTGGTTGACTCTTAACTGCCCTCTGGGCAATTAGGGATGGGCAATAAATACTGCCGAGCCTGCGATGCCCTCATCCCGTGAATAAATAAAAAGGAAGAATATACTAATTTGTACAGAGAATCTGTTACCAGACAGGAAACAAAGTGCATGAATAAACAGGTGGCAGGCAGTGACCAGTGGGGTAGCATAGGAATCATTGCTTAGACTACAGCCATTCACAATGTATATTAATGATTTAGATGAAGGAACTAAATATAATGATATGGTGGCTTTCATAGCAAGAGGATTCAAGTACAGGAGCAGGGATGTCTTGCTACAATAATAGAGGGCCTTGGTGAGAACACACCCAGAATCATAGAATTCCTACAGTGTGGAAGCAGGCTACAGCATCCCACCCTGACCCACCTCCCTATCCTACCCCTGTAATCCTGCATTTTCCATGGTTAATTCACATAGCCTGCACATCCCTGGACCTATGGGCAATTTAGCACAGCCAATCCTCATTCTTCTAAACTCCAGTGAATGTAGTCCTAACTGATCCAGTCTCTCTTCATACATCAGTCCTGCCATCCCAAGAATCAGTCTGGTAAATCTTTGTTGCACTCTGTCCATAGCCATAGCATCCTTCCTCATATAAGGAGACCAAAACTGTACGTAATACACCAGGTGGCAGGGTGGCTCAGTGGTTGGCACCTGGGTTCTCTCCTGGTGCACTCCCAGGTGACTATCTGTGTGGAGCTCATACATTCTCTCCATGTCTGTGTGGATTTCCTCCAGGTGCTCTGGTTTCTTCCCGCAGTCCAAAGATGCATATTATATTCACTGGAGTTTAGAAGAATGAGGGGGTTCTCATAGAAACATGTAAAATTCTAAAAGGAATAGACAGGGGTGTTCCTGATGTCTGGGGAGTCCAGAACCAGGGGTGACAGCCTAAGGATATGGACATCTAGGACTAGATGAGGAAAAATGTCTTCACCAAAAGTGTGATGAGTCTGTGAAATTCTGTGCCACAGGAAGGAGTTGAAGCCAAAACACTGAATGTTTTCAATATGGAGTTAGATATAGTTCTTAAGGATCAGAAGGGTATGGGGGGAAAGAAGGAACAGGGTACTGAGTTGGTTGATCTGCCACGATCATATTGAATGGTGGAGCAGGCTCGAAGGGCTGATTGGCCTACACCAGCTCCTATTTTCTATGTCTCCACAACTATTGATGGTTTTACCTTTAGCCATATAGGCTTTAAGCTCCCATCCTCCAACCTTTTGACTTTCTGTTCTCCGTCAAGATTATCCTTAAAATTCACCCCTTAGAAAGAATCTTAGTGATCTTTCCTAATAGCTGTTCCTTTGGATTGTTATCCACTTTATCTGATTTGTCTACTTCTGTAAAGCATCTTGTAATTCTTGTCAAATGCAACAGCTAAACCTTTGTGTTTTCATAATTTTCCCACATTA
Source organism: Rhincodon typus (assembly GCF_021869965.1). Classification (NCBI taxonomy): domain Eukaryota; kingdom Metazoa; phylum Chordata; class Chondrichthyes; order Orectolobiformes; family Rhincodontidae; genus Rhincodon; species Rhincodon typus. The sequence continues at coordinate 31,688,632 of NC_063355.1, forward strand.
CACCATTGACCCTCTCATCCAACCCATCTTCAAAGTCATCACTATAGGCTTAGAAAAATTCCAGGCAAGTTTCAAAATGATGAATTTTCTTCAGAACTAGAAAAAAAACAAACAATTTAAGAAAGTTCAAAGACAGGGCTGTGTGCTGAGACGTGGGGAGGAAAAAACAAAAATAAAGATCATTATTGAGTAGAAGGCAAGAGAGATTAATTGTCAGACAACTGATGCAAGTCAAGGGAGATAATAATATAAAGAAACAACAGATGGGTCTGGAGAAAGTATAAATGGGAATTAATTTATATGGAGTTTCATTAGAACAGCATAGGAAATTAATGACAGAGGTCAAAGTGTGAGTCACGTTGAGGTTAAGTAACAGATGCTCAAAGTTCAAAGACACACATGGGGATTGAATGAAAAATCTGTTCAGTAAAGCAATTACCCAATCTGTGTTAGATCTCCTCAGTGTGAGCAGTGAACACAGCAAGTTAAACTGAGAAATGTACAATTAAGTTGCTGTTTCACCCGAAAGGCAATGGAGGAGCCTGTCAATCATTAAGAGGGGGGGGGGGGGGGGGGGGATGGCGGTGGGTGGGTGGAATTGATTTGAGGATAAAGAAAAACTTATGGGAAACCCTGACATATAAGGTGGCATCATCAGAACAAAGATAGAGAAACAGAAACTGCAATAAAGGAATGGTATTTACAGAAATCCTATGAGATACATTATGGATCTGAATGTACCATGAATAGGATTGTGATGGTAGGAGCATGCAAATGTCCCAGGAACTGAGAGTAATAAGATTTCAACATGTGGAGACATTGCAGTCACTAACACATTCTATTCAACTAGACAAATATATTTTCTTAGTTAATCCATTAGGTTAGAACAAAATCTTGGTGCTTTGTTTTAAATGTCTTCCTCCAAAATTGTGAAGAGAAAGGTAATCTGAACATTTTAAACATGTTTTTGCTAATATTGCCAATTTTGATTTATAGTGTATCAAGACCTGCTGCTCTTAAAGTAAGAGACGGGAGATGCAGTGAGATCTTTAAGGAAAAATATGTCATTTTTACCTGATTCCGTGGTTTGAGTGCTGGCATCATTAAGTAAAGCTCTGATCTGCTGAACACGATCTTTATCTATATGAGCAAACAGCATACACAGATGTATTTGTTGTGAAATCAATTTTTGTAATCACTTATACAATTGATTCTATTTGCATTAATAGTAGAGCCAATTTTCCTAGCTTATACAGTTTGCTGTTATTATTGTCAAAGGCTCAAATGATGATAATTAGTTTGTATTTGATGCCAGGGGTTGTTTGGCAGTGATGTTGGTTGTGTGGGGTAGTTGAAGATTTCAAGGTTAAGTTGTAAAAGAAAATCAGTTCTACTGTCCATAAATTTAAATGCTGTAAACAAAGTAACTCTCAATTTTATTAGACTACCAGAGGCTTCTCCTACCAGGCTCTATATTCCTTTGAAGGAGATTCCCACAGGAGGTCAGATACCTTGGTCAGCAAAATATCAGTCAGGTTCAGGGATAAATCAGTTGATAAAAGTTAATAGGCGAGTGTTGAAGAATTATTGACTGCCTTCAAAGTTTAGGCACAGAATGGATGATCCCAATCATGAGTGAAATAATAGATGTTTTGTTTTTTTATTTCAGAGATAGGCAAAGATGAACCAGTTTCAATATCTGCACTGGAATTTATTTACAAATATTTAAAAGTCCAGACCACAAGCTTCTAACTTACTCTTTCAATTTAGTTTCTTTTTCTCAGTAGCCACACACAGGAAATAGTTAATAGACATTCACAATCAAACACTGAACAATTGAATACTACGCATCAGAGGTTGCAAATTTACTTCCAATGGGGATGGGCAGAAGGGGGCTGGCTGCAGGTTTTGTAGAAGTGGTGGTGGATGACCACAAACTGTTGAGGCTGCCAGGTGCAGAGGCATTTGTCAAATCAGTATATTGTTAAAGTATAAAATCAGCCCTTCAGTTCTCCTCCCTCACTCACTCCTCATCCCCTATTTCTGCCAATACATGCCCACCGTGTGCTATCACCCACTCCTCCATATCCTCTCTGTCAACCTGCGTCCCTGTACTCATCACCCAAGGCCTGTCATAGACCCGATGCTAATTTAATGCCAACTCATGCCAATCCATGATTTGCCCATGGTCCTTTCCCCTCACATACACCAAGCCAACTCATTTGTATCCACAATGGCGAATACACTATTCTAAAAACTAACACACTTGTTGAAAAAAACCCATTCACTGCATTTAAGTTACTTTCATTACTGATAAAAATAAGCATTGGGATTCATTGTCCCACTTTCAAGGGCTTATAACCACTTGGTGCTTTAATCAGACTGTGAAAAGATAGGCACCCCACTATGAAAATGCAAGCTTCTGAAATCACTCATCCAGTACTTAAACTTTCAATGATAACCCTTAGGCTCTTGTTAACACTCAGTGTAAAATGGCAAGCACTGCCTTTTAAAAACACTTTAGACATGGTTTTAAAAGAATATTTAAAAGGTATAAGTTTTAGATGCCTTGATAGCTTGACAAATCTTTTTGACAATTCTATTGACACTTACTTTTGGCAATACTGTTGTCAGCTCCTTTGGATAGATATACTGTCAGCTACTTTTGACAGTTGTACTGATAGCTGTCTTGAGAGTTCTGATGAGCTTGACAGTTCCAATGAAGTTCATAATTAGATTCAGTTTATACATTTTTATGCAAATGCATGCCTACTTTTAGCAGTCTTTGCTAAAAAGAGACATGAAGTTGAAGTTTTTCAGCTTGTATTTAACTGGACTGACATGCAAGGAAACAAAAATTTGGAAAGGACAAACCAATTTATATGACATGAGATGATGGAACTGATCATAGTTGGCATGGAGATGAAGCAGAAATCGTTAACGTGTCAATTGTAGTCAGTAGAAGAAAAACTCAGATCAGGCAGCGATTCATTATCGCTGGACTGTCAGTCCAGAGACCCAGATAATGTTCTGGGGACCCGGGTTCAAATCCCGCCACGGCAGCTGGTGGAATTTGAATTCAATATATAATATCTGAAATTAAGAATCTAATCATGACTATGAATCCATTGTTGATTGTTGGAAAAGCGCATCTGGTTCACTAATGTCCTTCAGGGAAAGAAACTGCTATCCTTACCTGGTCTGGCCTACATGTGACTCCAGACCCACAGTAATGTGGTTGACTCTGAACTGCCCTCTGGGCAATTAGGGATGGGCAATAAATGTTGCCTAGCCAATGATGCCCTCATCCCATTAATGAATATAAAAAAGACAGGTAGAGTCTGTTTGGTCAGGGTGTTACCATTCAAAAATTCCTTTTGATGGAATTAAGCATCCCTTAGAAGAGTAACAGCCAGACTAATAGAAAGACAAATTTTTATCTTATTACTTGCTAAGGCAACCTCAGGGACCGCTACAACTATTGAGGTATCTCTCTGCTGAGGACTGTGGGAACATTATTTGCCTGCGTTTTCTTTGTTTTGCTGAGACTATAGGACCACAGCTACTAGACCTGTGAACAGTTTGGGTCCCTAATCTAAGGAAAGTTATACTGGCATTGGAGACAGCCCAAAGAAAGTTCACTAGGCTGATACCAGGTGTGGAGGGACTGTTTTGTGAGAAGAGGTTGAGTAGCTTGGGCCTGTACTTATTGAAACATAATAGAATGAAAGGTAAACTTACAAAATTCTTAAAGGACTTGGCAGGGTAGATATGGAAAGGTTGTTTCCCCTTATGGCAGAATCTAGGACCAGAGGACATCATCTCAGAATAAGGGTTCACACATTTAAGACAGCGAAGAAGAGGAATTTATTCTCCCAAAGGGTTGTGAATCTGTTGATCTTTTACCACAGGGGGCTGTTGAGGCTGCATCATTAAGCATATTCAAGGCTGACATAGACAGATTTTCAATCAGTAAGGGAATCGAGGGTTTTGGGGAAAAGGCAGGGAAGTGGAGATAAGAATTATCAGATCAGCATTTACCCAGGCTGCTTCTAAACATTCCTGCATTTCTGTCTGCAAATATCAAAAACAACTTGTACACTCCAAGACGAGTATATTTTGTCATCTTATAATTTACGTAAGACTCCTCATAAAACCTGGCTTAAACAGCATGAACGTTTCCTTTCAGCATGCTTTGCACGAACAATGTCCAATTTTCTTACCACCACCTCAACTGACTAGCTATCTTTAAAAGAAATTTGAGAAAGTCTCAGTCTCTATTTTGGGAGGGTTTGCACAAACATAAACAATCCCCCACTTTGCCTCGAATTGGACTCAGATCTTCTCTTGTCAGTATGTTCCCAGAGTCAGTTTTTTATGGTTTCTCTTTCCCCTTCTCTCTCTTCCCTCTCCTCTTTTTCCCTTTGCAATTCAATCTCCAGCTTCTAAAATGCTGTTTGTCTTTCCTGTCTTTCAGGTTCAAGTTTTCTTATTTCCATTTTCATTTCTAATTCCCCTTCCTGCCTTATCATTTAATTTTCTATCGTAAGCTGTTTGATCTGCAGTTGAATTTTCACTTACTTAATTGACTTAGTCTTTGCTTTGCTGTTCTTCCGATTTCAACTGTTGTGTTACTACCCAATTCATCAGCTTTCCGAGCCCTTACTTTTCACTTCCATTATAATTTCTCCACCAACTCAATTTGTCTAATCTCAGCTTTTCTTTGCAAATCATTAAGGCATAAATTTTCCACCTCCAAAACAAGCTTAACAAATGACAAATCCAATTTGATATAATCTGTTGTATTTCCTTTTATCCCTTCTGTTTATCATTACCACATTCCAATTAAATGTTGTCGATAGTGGGAATCCTGGATGTGACCCAGCAGTCCACTGTCAGTCTATTTTGTCTATTTCCAGAGTCACAAAACAAAATAAAAATATATTTTATTTACTGAGATAGTCAATTAAGTTCTCTATCGCTATCAGGTTTCTAATAAAAATGATATATAGACTAAGTTTCTTTAATAAATGCAATAATTAGCTCATTATCAAAACAAATCTTATTCAATTAAGGTGCGATAGACTGCAACTGTCAGTAATATAGAAGTGTAAGTGTTTATCCATCTGAATAATTCCAAAACATGCACACAAATACGCACCAGATTTAGTATAAACAAACGTTTCTCTGCATTTCTGAAGAAGGGTCTAGGCCCGAAACATCAGCCTTTCTGCTCCTCTGATGCTGCTGGGCCTGCTGTGTTCATCCAGCTCTACACCTTGTTATATCTTTCTCTGCAGAGATTGGCTTCTGATAATAATGATACTTTGGCTGATCAGTTCTTTTTGAATACAGGAGGATGATACACAGGGTGTTCTCAAGTTTGCCACTGATGTTCTGGCACTTAAAGTCAAGTAATTAATTACACATGGTTGCCTTTGGAATCTCTGGCAGACACAGGAAATACAATATTGAGAAGTTCCTGCAATTGCTATTTCAGAAGATACCTGAACTCAATTAGAAGAGGACCAACCTGGCAAGCCTTTCTCACAGGCTTCTTGTTCCCAATTAATTCAAGTTATCAAAACACCATCCTTGCAGTGGGCTGATCAATTAACCCCAGGAGGAGCCTACAGGAGTTTGTCATGTCATGTGATTTCTAGGAAGCCTTGTTTAAAAATGATTCCACTACCAATAATGGCCTTTCAGTGACGTCTCTTAAAAAAGCCACTCCAGGACTTCTGAAGAAACATTAAGTATGAGGTCTTCATAGCACCAATTTTCACATGGGGATGCACGTGTATGTAAAGGAATTATGTTTTAAGGAGCACCTTAAAGGAGGAAAGGTAGAGACAGAGAAGGAGCTTGGAAGCGAATCTCAGAACCTAGGGTCCCATGCAGCTGAAGACATGACTATCAAATGTAGAGCAATTAATGCTGGGAATATGCATGTGGCCAGAATTAGAGAACAATAGTGATCCTTGATGTTTGGAAGCATTTACAGAATTGAGAGGGACCAAGCAATGGAAGGATATGGAAACTAGAATCAGAAATTTAAAGTGGAGACTGTGATGGATTACAAGTACATGTCAGTCAGCAGGCTAAGGGTAATGGATGAACAGGTATTGCTGTGAGAGAAGATAGGGGCAGCAGAAATATTGATGCAGTCATGTAAATTGGGTGTAAAAGATGGGATGCCAGAAAGGAGAGCACTGGATAGTCAAGTCTGGAGGTTAGAAAGGCATATAAAAATTTTAGCAGCAGACCCACTGAGTCATGTAGAAGATGGGCTACTTTCTGGACATAAAAATATAAGCATCCATCAAGCTCTGTCCTCCCTCGTGTTCTTCTCCTCAGCACTCCTCTAACATTGTTTGTAGACTCGTATTGAGTGACTGAAAGTATAAAATACAGGTATAGCTTCAAAACAAAAATAAACTTTTACCTAAATTAATGCTAGAAGATCTTGTGCCTATATCGGTGTCATTCTTATATCTGGTAACCACATCATCATCTGAAATAATAAAGTTATCAGCATTTTAGAAATAGCAGTGCACTGAACAAATCAGTAGTTTATTCTCTCAGACAAATGTGAAACACAATCTATACCTATCAAATGTTTAGAACAATGCTGTTCTCACATTACCTACTTAAATAATATTCCGATAATCTATGTTATGTTAGAATCCTCGCTGTTTTTCTTTAGCTTTCATTATTTTTCGCTAAGCTGCGATCTTTCAGTTGAAGGTGCTCTTTGGATTGTGAACAGCAGTTTGTTTTTAAACAAAGGGGAACAAACAAACTAATATTTGTTTATAAGTCCTGTCGTGGTAATTAATTGAGGCTGATTCTTGATTAAAGAACACTGCAGACTTTTCATATCCAGAGATACATTATGCTCAAGTGTTGGAATATGCTTTGATGTTAACTAAGGCCATCATGGGGAAGCTGGTACCAACCAGTGTAACAAACAGAATACTGAAAGAAACAGAAAGAAAAAACAAGTTTTGAACTGTGTTTTTTGTCAGAAGAATTGAGGCTGTCAAGCCTTTAGCATGGAGGTCTCATTGCTCACTGGTTATTCTTTCATTACCAACTTACTGAAAATTCAGAGATTAGAATCTTAGTTATATGAATAAAATGATTATTACACAGAGCCTACTGGAACCATTTGCATTGATTGGTGTCTTCAAAGATCAAGCAAGATACAATCTCACATACTTGTGATATGATGCATCATGGAAATTGCTTAAGTTAACCGGCCAGTTACATCTCTTTTATTTTTACTTTAATTTATCCCTTAACTGTGTCTGTCTGTCTGTGCATGAGTGGGAGCTAGAATCAAAGATGATTGGGTGTAAATCATGGACATTAATTAGATTACCTTATTGTTTGATTTTGTTTGCTAGAAGCTACTATGTTAATAATAAATTAATTCCTTCAAGCATACCCTTGGTGTCTGGTATTAGTTATTCACAAAGTGTGGTGAGGAACCATTAGGGTCAATTTTGAAGGTCATCTAATATATTAATTTTACCATGTTGTGAATGTAGAGATAGGGAGGCCGATTTGATTTGGCTGTCTGCCTGCATAAAGTCATTGAGTCATACAGCATGGAAACAGACCCTTTGGTCCAACCAGTCCAGGCTGACCATGTTTCCAAATGAAACAAGTCCCACTTGCCTGTGCATGGCCCATATCCCTCCAAACCCTTCCTATTCACAAACTTATCCAAATGTCTTTTAAACATTATGACAATCACGAGAAAATACATAATTGACAATCCAACTAAGATCTCATGGTCACTAGGTTAGGAAAGATTAATTGTTTAACCTGACAAAAACAAGCTAATAATGTTATCTATCTTCTAACAATCCAAGACTCTTAAAGGGATAGATATCATTGTATAATCTATAATGTATAATTAGCTCAGTCAGGATGAGAAGACAATACCTGTAGATGGAGGACAACGACCATTGATAATGATTCTTTGCAGACATTCCAGTAACTAGAACTGGGCATCTCCAGGAAGATAAAACCCAACATTATTGATGGACAAGGTTTCATATATGATTGTATACCAGGATATATCAGTGATAGCCTGAATGTCCCATGCTAAATGTTACAATGATACATTTCACTGGAATACCAGTTACATTGCATGATTTTGCAAATTGGGCAAGAATGTGTAGCAAGCAAATTGTAGCCTCTTATTGTTACATAAACACTCCATCTCACAGTCAGCCCTTATCTTGCCCATGCCTGTGTTGGGGTGCCTGCCACGTTATATTTTGTGCCACTGAACTATCTACTGACAACAGTTACACTGAAAATGTCATTGGGTAACTGTGAATTGTAGAAATTTAAAAATGAATAGGAAGAAACCCCGTCTTTGGATTGAAATAAGAGAAAGTGATTGCAGACCTGAAAAGAAGTGTACAGTTATCTATTGAAGAAAATGGAGAAAAAAAAGGTAGATCTCTCTCATATAAGGAAATTTCTATACATAGTGTGAGCTGGAATATGGAAAGGTTCACATCCAATAGATAACCAACTGAGGTTGTAACTTCCTTAGTCACATTTCTAAATACTTACCAAATAATGACTGGGGACACAAAAAAACACAGAAGAAATAAAACTGTAACATTTACCTGGTTTAAAGCTAAGAGGCCTTGTTTCTTTTGTTTGAATAATTGCATCACTTCTTTCTTTCTGAATTATTTCATCTGAAACAAAAAAGTTGGCATTTAGGAATAGCACTTAATGCATGGGTTCTTGCTTTAAGTCCATTATTTTCAAGCTCATACTGATTTCATAGTAAGAATAAAGCAGTAAAATTATTTTTTCTTGCTGACATTTAATTAATAATCAATATGCAGTATTATTTGACTCAATATGATTAATAAAACAAAACTAGGGTATTTGATCACTGTCAAGCTTCCAAATCAAATCACTTTGTTTTCCTAAGAACGATCTTTTACTAATCTTCTACTTTTCTACATGGAAATATGGATAATCCAGAATTACCAATGACATTGTTCATTTCACATTTTTAAGTGGCTTAAAGATCCCTTAATCTGTGTAACATTGAGTTTGAATAGTGCTATATCCCTATGTTGCATTCATTTGTGTCTTATCAGGTGCATGAAGGTTGGTACAGCTACTATCTTTGTTGCCACATTTAAGGTTACTGTTGAGTGAAGGTAATACCATCATCCAGCATTCTGAAACTGTCATTACCAGGCAGCCTTAATTTAATTCTTCTTCAACCACACAGATGTTACTATAGTCATTGATTTTTGTGGCTGACTCTCATGTGAAACTTCTGCAGATGTGCTGCCAAACTACCTGTAGTAATGCAAGCCAATATATACTATAACTGAAATACTCAGTAGCAATTTTAACTTTTCCCAGTTGTAATTTATTTTGAGGAACTTGAAGATAGATAAGTCCCCCGGGCCTAATGGGATTTATTCAAGGATTCTATGGGAAGCGAGGGAAGAGATCGCAGGGCCTTTGGTGATGATCTTTTCGTCCCCACTGTCCACGGGTAGAGTGCCAGAAGATTGGAGAGAGGCAAATGTCATTCCCTTGTTCAAAAAAGGGAATAGGGATAACTCTGGAAATTACAGGTAAGCTAGTCTTACTTCAATGGTGGGCAAATTCTTGGAAAGGGCTCTGAGAGATAGGATTTACGATCACTTGGATAGGCACAGTTTGATTCATGATAGTCAGCATGGATTTGTGAGGGGTAGATCATGCCTCACAAACCTTATTGAATTCTTTGAAGAGGTGACCAAACACGTGGATGAAGGGAGAGCAGTGGATGTGGTATACATGGATTAAAGTAAGGTGTTTGATAAGGTTCCCCATAATAGGCTCATGCAGAAAGTAAGGAGGCATGGGATAGGGGGAAATGTGGCAGATTGGATTCAGAATTGGCTGACCCTTAGAAGACAAAGGGTGGTAGTGGACGGAAAATATTCAACATGGTGCTCAGTTACAAGTGGTGTACCACAAGGATCTGTTCTGGGTCCTCTTCTATTTGTGATTTTTGTAAATGATTTGGATGAAGGAGTGGAAGGGTGGATTAGTAAGTTCGCGGATGATACGAAGGTGGGTCGAGTTGTGGATAGTGCGGAGGGCTGTTCTGGGTTACAAAGGGACATTGATAGGATGCAGAGTTGGGCTGAGAAGTGGCAGATGGAATTTAACCCTGAAAAGTGTGAGGTGATTCATTTTGGAAGGACAAACTTGAAAGCAGAATACAGGGTTAACGGAAAGATTCTTGGCAGTGTGGCGGAGCAGAGGGATCTTGGGGTTCATGTCCACAGTTCCCTGAAAGCTGCCACCCAGATGGATAGAGTTGTTAAGAAGGCGTATGGTATGTTAGCTTTCATTAATAGAGGGATTGAGTTCAAGAGCCGTGAAGTTATGCTCCAGCTATACAAAAGCCTGGTTTGGCCACATCTGGAGTATTGTGTCCAGTTCTGGTCACCTCATTACAGGAAAGATGTGGAAGCGTTGGAAAAGGTGCAGAGAAGATTTACCAGGATGTTGCCTGGAATGGAGGGAAGGTCTTACGAGGAAAGGTTGAGAGAGCTAGGTCTTTTCTCTTTAGAACGACGAAGGATGAGAGGTGACTTGATAGAGGTGTACAAAATGATCAGAGGTATAGATAGAATAGACAGCCAGAAACTTTTTCCTAGGGTGGAGTTAGCTATTATGAGGGGGCTTGGTTTTAAAGTGAGTGGAGGTAGATATAGGGGAGACGTCAGAGGTAGGATCTTTACTCAGAAAGTGGTAGGGGCGTGGAATGCCATTGCCAGAGAGGGTAGTGGAGTCGGCTTCATTAGGGGCATTTAAGCGGCAATTAGATAGGTATATGGATGATAGTATAAGGTAGGGGTAGAGGTTAGATAGACCTTAGGTTTAGAGTAAAAGTTCGGCACAACATCGTGGGCAGAAGGGCCTGTACTGTGTTGTACTGTTCTATGTTCTATTGGTTATATCAAGCACATTGAAAATCTTGTTAAAGCAAATTGAAACAAGAGTCAAATCAGTGTTAGTAACCTTTAAAAAAATTTATTTGTAATACAGTGGACCATAAATTTGTAATACTGATCCACCCAAGGTTAGGTCGTTTTTGCATTGCTCCATGCCTTGTGGTCTTGCACTTTCCTCTCCAGTTGTTGTAAAAGCTTCCTTTTTCCAACTTCAGACAGCAGTACCAACATGACAGGGGGAAAAAAATACACAAGCTGCTTTCCCACTGTCTTCTTCTTGTCTGCTTAAAGTAAACATAAGTCTTCCAACCAGAGTCCTCACTCTACCCATGTACCCACAGTCCAAAGATTCTAAGATTTCTTCCATCACCACAAAAATTTGCTGGTTCCACCACTGACCATGGTTTTAATCCTCGAACTGAGGCAGCATACATTAAGAAAGGGACCACCATCTCCAGAGGTCTCAAAAGATCTTGCTGCTAATTATGAAATAACAATATTTGCACAAACATATTCTGTTCTCACATAAATTATCTACTGCTTGCTTCTGGTTGCAATTGCATCTCCCACATGGTGCTGTTGCTGTTGTAACCCTGCTGTTGGAAGGAATTGCTATTTTTGCAGTTGATTTAGTCTTGCACTTAATCTTGATGCTTCAACTGTGAAGGGCCAGTTTAATGGAGCAATTGATTCTTGTTTCTTTCCCATTAATTTTGTATGTTTGTACATTCTCAGGGTAAATTCCTGTCTAGGCTAATTTATATAACTGCCGTCATCATTCTGCAATCCCGTTTCAGTATGGGATCGCTAGCATCAAACCACTGCACTTTGTCCTTGGCATATCTCTATGAATGGCACAGCCTCAGTCAGAAATTGTATGCTGCTCTCTCAAGATGGCAGCATGTTTGTTCAACTACCACCCTCACTGATTGTGTCACTGGACCATATTGTCTTGACAGATAACATAGATTCTTCAATCTGTTCAATATGGAATAAAAGCTTGAGTTATTCATGGTTACACTGATAAGATTCAAGAATATTAAACATTAAAATGGGGCGGCACGATGGCTCAGTGGCCTCACAGCGCCAGGGACCCGGGTTTGATTCCACCCTTGGGCGACCGTCTGTGTGGAATTTGTACATTCTCCCCGTGTCTGCGTGGGTTTCCTCCGGGTGCTCCAGTTTCCTCCCACAGTCCAAAGATGTGCAGGCTAGGTGGATCGGCCATGAAAAATTGCCCATAGTGTTGAGGGATGTGTAGATTAGGTGGGTTATAGGGGGATGGGTCTGGGTGGGATGCTCTAAGAGTCAGTGTGGACTTGTTGGGCCAAAGGGCCTGTTTCCAAACTGTAGGGATTAAAATAAAAAAGAGAACAAACTTAGGTATATTCCTATTTAAACTTCCATGACTTTCTTGTACACTCATATATCTATTCAAGTAATTCCCGTGAATCCATTTCATCAGTATCTAAAATCACATACAAGATACAAATTTTAATGAACTAACATTCACTTCAATTACTAAATATCCACCTTTACAAATATGGAGCTGGACAATTCAGTTCATATTTCCAGAATGAGAACGGAAAATGTAACTCTAGCGGGAAGCTCTCCCTCTACTTTCCTGATATTTAATGGCATCTCTCATTCTCATTGAGGAGATTCTGGACATCTCTGTAGTTGAAAAGACCTTTTTAGTTCCCTTTATCTTTCCAACTTCTTGGAGATTCTCTGGGCAAACAGCCTTGGACCCTACTGCACCTTTTTCTACTAAAATAGCTAATTCCTTCTGTCTCATTTTAATCTCATTTGGCTTTTAATGTGATTGGAATGAGGTTGGCCAGGTGGATCCATTGAGTATGAGTTCCCTGATTGGGGCTGTTAACATGCGCCCAGCAGGGGCTCCTGGCTGACAGATATAAATAGCAGTCTCAGGGATTCTCCTCACTCTGGGGACCGGCTCTGAGCTAGCTGGTCAGAGTCCATGTACTGTGTGCATGTAAATAAAGGGTGACTTGATGATGGGATACCAACCTTCATGTAGTTATTTCAGATTTCTAATTTCATGTCCAATAGCTTTAGCTGAAAAGTTTGTTTTTGCTCCTTGTTCCAACACTTAACTTGCATTCTCAACTTTTCCAGCTCTACCTGGGTGACGAGGCATGCTCAAGTTCTGGTGCTAACTCTCCATTGAATTGTTCCAATTATGGACTGAGGTTAAGATGCTCAAACAGCATCTAGAATATTTAAATCTTTTTAGTTTCAGTAGGCAATTTTAACTTTTGATCCCTTGGTACCACTTCTAACTGCTCTGAGTTCAGGGTTGTTTCACTAGACATATTCCCATGCTCAGGAAGTGTCTTTGCATCAAGATTTGCTCTACACTAGTATGAGATCATAGGTACATAGGAACAGGAGGATGCCATTCAATCCCTCAATTCTGTTCTGCCATTCAATAAGATCATTGCTGATCTGTAACCTAATTCCAAATACCTGCCTTTGGTTGTATCCTTTAGTATTTTTGCTTAACAAAAAATTATGTCTCTCAGATTTAAAATTAACATCTGATCTAACATCAACTGCTATTTGTGGAAGAGAGTTCCAAGCCTATATCACCCTTTGTGTACAGAAGTGCTTCTTAATATCTCTCTTGAATGGTCAGACCCTAATTCTCAGACTATGTACCCAAGTCTAGAAACTCCAACAAGTAAAAATAATTTATCTTTATCTACCCCTGTCTTTCCTGTTAATATCTTGAAGATTTTGATGAGATCACCTCTTAACCTTCTAAATTTAAGAGAAAACAGGCCACAAAGGGTTTGTCGGTCATTCTTCTCTTTGTTCTTCAATTTGTTTCAGACACTGAATTGTTCCTACTGGCATCTCATTGATTTATTTCAATCCAAATAAGGTTTGTTTCAAAATCTTGGATGCTGGTCAAGTTATCATACTTCTGATAAACTTGTTTTGTTATGGCTTAGACAAATAGTCATTCCTGGATGACATGCCAGTTTTGTCACAAACAGGGGAATGGGGGTGTATTTAAATTATGCTAAAACTAAACATAGAAAATACTGGAAAAACTCAACAGGTTTGGCAGCATCTGTAGAGAGATAAAAACAGAGTTAACATTTTGAGTATCATATGACTCCTCCAGAACTGAAATCATCTGGAAAATGTTGGTTTTTATGCTGTTGACAGAAGAGGTTGAGAAGCAAGTGGAACAAATGGTGAGAGTGCACATACAGCAAAAAACCAAGTGAGTGCTAATAGTGATAAAGTAAAGATAGAGATGTAAAATAGGTGTAAATTGTAGATGTGAAAAGGACAACATGGATCTACTCTGTGGAGCACAAAATCAACAAGACACAAACAACATGGCCTGGATGCATTGGTGGGGGCAGGGTCTGTAACAAAAGGACCTGAAATAACTCCACATAGGCTGGTATCCTTTATTAACATGCGCATAATACTTGACACCAGTCTGCTTCCTTACTGTTCACTCTCAGAGTGAACAGAACCTCTGACACTTCTGTTTGGATCTGACAGTCCAGGTTGGACCAGATTAACAGCCCCAATCAGGGAACTCATATTCTATGAAGTCCACCTGGATGACCTCCTTAAATCACGACAGACTGAGGTCATACTTTGAAGTGTTGAACTCAGCGTTGAGTCCTAGAGGCTGTAAAATGCCTAATTGGAAAATGAGGTATTGTTCCTTCGATGTGCATTAAATGGTGTTGGAATACTGTATCAAGCCCAGGACAGATGTATTAGCATGGGAGCAAGATAGTTGAAATGGGAAGCAATTGGAAGCTGGGGACATTCATATGGACTTCCAATTGCTTGCCATTTCAATAAGTTATTCTACTCCCATTCTTCAACAATTTACTCAGTATCACTTCTCTGGTTTCTTTATTCTTTCACAGGATGAGGGCATCGCTGGGACAGCACATCCCTAATTGCTCAGAGGGCAGTTAAGAGTCAGCCACATTGCTGTGGGGCTGGAGTCATATGTACGCCCGACCAAGTAAGGATGGCATTTTCCTTCCCTAAAGGACATTAGTGAACGAGATGGGTTTTCCCCCAAAAACGGGCAATGGATTTATGGTCATCATTAGATTCTTAATTCCAAATATTTATTGAATTCAGATTCCACCATCTGTCATGGCAGGATATGAACCCCGTTCCCCAGAACATTATCTGGGTCTCTGGATGAACAGTCCAGCAATAATACCACTAGACCATTGTCTCCTCTGGTGATTATTATTTTCCTGAGTTCCTCCCTTGTCTCTGGTTCCTAATTTATAGACTCTATTGGGATGTTTCCAGTAAACATTTTGATAATATTGATCCAAAATTTGTTATTTTTTTATAGGATTAATACTCACATTGTCAACTTTTATTTATTATTTTGTATAAATTCGTACCATCTGTTTTTATTTTTCTGTTTAGTTTTCTCTCATATTCTAGTATTTCCCTTCTTAGGAACTTGTTAGACATTCTTAGTTTTTTAAAAATGTCCGATTTTCTGATCTGCCATCTGTCTTTGCACATTATATGTTTATTTTAAAAAATAATAATTGATACTAATCTTTCAAGGTAACTGTGGATAGTGGGACTTTCACTTAGAACTCTTCTGCCAGGTTGGAATGTATCTATTCTGTGTATTCTGAAATATCACATTAAATATCTGCCACAGCATCTCTATTGACATATCCTTCAACCTAATTTGCCAGTTTACCTAGCTCTGCTTTCATGTCCTCACAATTGTTCTTATTTAAGTTTAAAAAATAGTCTCAGACCCACCAGACTCTCCATCAAACTGAATATAAAATTCAGTTATACTATCGTCACTGCTACCCAGGGGAATTTTCACTGTGATGTAATTCATCAAACCTATTCCATTGCAGAATACTAAGTCTAGCATAGCCTGCTGTCTGGCTAGTGTGCTATTCCAAGGAATTATCCCAAAAACATTCTGTGAACTCACCATCTGAACTACCTTTGTCGACCGACTTTTCTAATTTATATGTAGATTAATGTTTCCCACAATTATCACTGTACACTACCATATGGCTACTGTTAGAGGGCCTAGAGAAGGCCACTCCCACAAGTGACTTGTTGCTTTTTTTCTATCTCACACACATCGCTTATTGCCTTTGAGAAAGAGATAGTATCATTCTCATCTTAACCCAAAACATTTCTACATCCTGCTTTCCCAACTTAGGTCATTCCTCTCTTTTGTGCTAATACCATCATTAAAAAAAAACTTCTTCCTTTTCCTGGTTTCTTGTCCTTCGACATTTTCAATATTAAGGTACTAATCAATGTCACCCTGCAGATATGACTCTCTAATAATTACCAGATCATATTTATTTATTTCTGTCTGTGCTCTTTGCTCATCTGTTTTGTTTTAAATTCTGCATGATTTCAAATACTTTAGCTTTATCCTGTTATTCCTTTTGTAACTTGTAGCCTTGTCTATTGATTTACTATTAGGTTTGTCCTGTCTATCCCATCCTGTCATGGTCTGTCTATCATTTCTCATATTGTTAGAACCCTTACTGATCTTTCATTTTTAAAAAAAAAAAATCTTTTATCAGTTTTTAATTGTGAGCTGGACATGATGTGAGGATTTTGGGACAGTTTAGGGTAAAGGAAAAGAACAGACCAAACAAGCTTTGGTTGTTTGTAAATCCCAGCCTGGAGACTAATTGCAAGCTCAGCTTGATGAAAAAGGTTAACAGACACAGTAATCCTAGAAAAGCACTGCATTTAAACTGATAGTAGAAGTTGGCCATTAATGAGGTCAGTACCTGGGAACTGGTTCCACCAAGTATGGAAGAGACCGTGTGTCCAAGAAGTTGGCAGTTACTGAATGATATTTCAGGCCTTGGGAAGAATTGATGTCTGTCAGGTCGGAACCAGAATTAAAGTTGTTGTTTTTGAACTACGTTTTCTGAAAGATGGTTCTGGGCTGCTGCTGAGGCAAGTTTTGAAAGCTTCCTGCCTAATCTGATACACTAAATTCTGGAAATCCAAAGAGAAGAAATCTGAGTTATAAGTATTGCTGCCTTTGCCTGGGTGAACTGAGAAAGTGACTATGATCGACTTTTCAAAAAAGATCAGTCGTGGAGGCCACATTCATGCCTGTGAAACAAAGTATTGTGAAAGCCATTGAAGTAAACTGGCCAGTTTGTTATTTTCTTTTATTCATCCCTTAAACTATGTCTGCTTGTCTGTCTTTTATGTGAATTGGGCCTGAAAACAAATGTTTTGTGTTTAAAGCACAGATATTAATCAGCTTAACATTTTTTTAAGTTTCAAAACCAGTGTCTGGACATTAGTTATTCATAAAGTCTGGGATTGGTTATTCAAAAGTCTGGTTATGAGCCATTGGAGTGACTAATTGGGGTCTTTGATGGTTTAATTTTATTGTGCTGCGAATACAGAGGTAGAAATCTGATTTGGTTCAGCTGTCTTTCTGTCATAACAACATTAATATCTTTCTCTTTTCCCTTATCTTTACTCTGAGATTTACCACAACATCCTAAATTTGGTACTTTTCTTCCATAGTATTATAAACTTCAGAACTTCAATAACTATTCATATATTGAAAGAAGCAGAATAACTCTGTCTGGAATAAATTAACAAAGGACAAAGACAAACTTATTGAGAAATTGAAAGCAATTAGCCATATCTGGGAAAAGAAGGAATCGAAGCTACATAAACAAAACCGTTTTGGCATCTGCTTGATAACTGTCTATCTTATGCCACAAGGACAAATGATTGCCCTCTGGAAGAATTTAAGGAGTTAATCACAGGAACGCTGTATCTTTACAAACAGTCGATGTCAAATATAACAAGGAACAAAGAAGCTATTCTGATAAGAAGGCAAGCCGCAGACTTGATGGCTTCAGGGGAGTAGTTAATACTTTGGATGAAAGAATCTAAAAGATCATCAAAAATGTCACCAAACAGACCTGAAGAATCCAACACTAGCACAATTAAGCAGGTGAAATTCGAAGGATAACACTGCAGAAACCCTAGATATCAGAGACAGACACTGTTGATTGGAATCATAGTTAAATTCTACCATTAATTGGATAATAGCCAAGTTGAGTTGTGAGGCTTAACGTGCTTACTTGAAGGGTCCAATTTTGGTTACCACGTGCAATAAAGTTTAAATCATTCTTTCAGTAGTTGATTGTGTGTGAGACTTCTTAATAAGTAGCCGAATTAAAGGTAGCTTGTGGTGATTTACCCACAACATCCAATATTTAGATTAAAATATCCTCTACTTCCCTAGTTATGTAGCTCACAGAAACACTGGTTCCAGCACTATTCAGGTGGAGACTACCCTATTTGTACACATCCCACTTTCTCCAGTACCGATGCCAGTGTCCCACAAACTGGAACACTCTTCTTCCACACTAATTGTTGTGTCATGCACTTACTTCCCTAATGCTATTTGTGCTATGCAGGTTTGTAAATATTTCAGGTAGTAATCTGGTGATTATGATCTTTGAAATTCTGCGTCTTAATTTGATACCAAATTCCTCATATTACTAGACAGAACTTCCTTCTTCGATCTGTCTATGTCATTGGTACCCTCATGATTTATGAACACTGGATCCTTTCCCTCCCACTGAAAGTTGCTTTCCAACCCTGAGCAAACGTCCCAAACCCTGGCATTGGGCCAAACAACTCAGCTATCTGGTCTCATGCTCTTTACTGGAGACAATGGTGTCAGTTCATCTGACTATATTATCTTGTAATACATCTACATTCCTTTTTGCTCCCCACACTTGAAAGAGACATTGAACGATTTTCCAATGCCAGGGTCAGATAGCTCACCCATCTAGCAGCCTCGATTATCATCTAAACAAGCTGAAAGAACCCAGCTTCTCTTACCTGCCACACTCATAATTTCTCTCTCCTGTCCTTGAACACTGGCCAAAGCAAAAGAATTTATGCTAAGAGGTATGACTTCCTCCTCGAACAAAGAATTCATGTAACTTTCTTCCTCCCTGAAGAGTTGCAGAGTTTGTAGTTCAGCCTTTAGCTCATAAACTCTGGGCAGAAGTTGTTCAATTTTCAAAGACTTACTTCATTCATGAAGTTGTTGACTTGCTCGCTGAGCTGGCTTGTTCTCGTTCAGACGTTTCAATACCATGCTAGGTGACATCATCAGTGGAACCTCCGATGAAGCAATATTATTCTACTCCACTTGGAATTTATATTGTCTGGCCCGTCATGGTGAGTACCATGCCTCTAGGAATTCCCGTGCGTGTCTGTGTTTGACTTGGGCTACTATGGTTACCGTGTCCCAGTTAAACTGATGGCTTTCATTGTCTAAGTGTACCGATATTAAGGACAGTTTGTCTCTCCTTAAGAGGGCTCCTTAATATCAATACACTCAGACAACGAAGGCCATCACTTTAACTGGGACACGGTGACCATAGTAACCCAAGCCAAAAATAGACACACACAGGAATTCCTAGAGGCATGGTTCTCCACCTGTAATGCAATCAACAAACAAAATTGGACCCCATATACAAACCCATACAGATCAAAACCAGAAATGACACTACTCACCATAACAGACCAGACAGTATAACTTCCAAGCAGAGTAGAATAACATCGGTTCATCAGAGGCTGCACTGATGAGGTCACCTAGCATGGTGATGAAACATCTGAACGAGAACAAGCCAGCTTGGCGAGCAAGTCAACAACCTCACCCACAACCCGAGCATTAGATCTTTGCCAAAACTTTAAGCATATCATTCATGTTGCCGATGTGATATATGTTTACTTATATTTTTGCCACAGTCTGCTGCTGATATCCTGGAAACTGGTAATTTGGGAAATGAGATCTTCTGGCATCTCTGAGTGATCTTGGTTTTTTTGCTGCAGCTGAAGACATTTGATACAGTGCCACACAACAGAGAAAAGTTATAGGTCATGGTATAAAAGAAACAATAGAAATGTGGATACAATATTGTTTGAGAGACAGAAAACAGAGAGTGATGGTCAATGGATATTTTTTGAGCTGGAGGAAGGGCTATGCTTTTCCTGATATTTATTAATGATCTGGATCTTGACGTGTAGGGAACATTTTCATAGTTTGCAGATGACAGTAAACTTGCAAGAATTGTAGACTGTGAGAAAGACAGCATGGAATGCTGAAAGAGCATTGACAAGTTGGTGGAGTGCGCAGATGAGGTTCAATGCAATGAAGTGTGAGGTGATGCATTTTGGTCAGAAGAACATTAAAAGACAATACAAAAATAGGGGGTTCAATTCTAAAAGTGGTGCAGCAGCAGAGGGATCTGGGTGTATATGTGCACAGATCATTGAAGGTGGCAGGACAGGTAGCGAGAGCAGTTAATAGAACATAGAGAGTTCTCTGCTTTGCTAACAGGGACATAGAGTACAAAAGCAAGGAAGTGATGTTGAACTTATCAATGACACTTGTTAGACCTCAGCTGGAGTACTGGGTACAGTTGTGGGTGCCACATTATAGGAAAAATGTGAATGCATTGAAGCGAGTGCAGAAGTGACTTACAAAAATAGTTCCAGGAATGAAAAACTTCAATTATGAGGACAGATTGAAGAAGTTAGGAATATTCTCCTTGGAGAGAAGAAAGCTCAGAGGAGATTTGATAGAGGTTTTAAAAATCATGTGTAGGCTGGGTAGATTGGCCAGGGAGAATCTGTTCCTGCTCGTAAAGGAAAAAAGAAAGAGGCAGCATAGAATTAAAGTGATGAGCAAGCGAAGCAACAGTGATGTGAGGAAAAAAACTTTTTCAGCCAGTAGTAGTTAGGGTATGGAATGCATTGCCTGGAAATGTGGTTGAGGCAGGTTCAATTGAGGTATTCAAGAGGCATTGGATGATCGTTTGAAGATAAATGTATGCAGAGATATGGGGAAAAGGCAGGAATTTACACTAAGTAATAGACCTGGTGCAGGCCCAATGGGCCAAATGGACTCCACTTATACGGTAACAATTCTGTGATTGTTCCACAAAACAGCCACACCAACTAGCTGTAGTTTCAAAATCTTTGCTGGACTCAAGATTGATTTGACCACATATGCAGTGCATTTGTGGTTATGAAGTAATCATTGTGAGGATTCATGAGTACCCATGTTGATATATGCTTATCAAGAACAGGATATATGCTTATCAAGAACAGGCCAATTGCTGGCCCCAGTTTTAATGCTGCAGTTGGTCTTGGACTTTTGGATTTTTTCCAGGGTAGATTCTTTCATTTCCAGTCTTGCACTAACTTTTCGTGACACCAAACTCTCTTGCTGCCGCACACTTATTTGGCACACTTATTGATGACAATTGTCACAACCTTTTGCTTGAAACCATCCCTGACTTCCAATATTTTTGTTGGAGGATTCATTCCTGTTTGTTGTTTTCCACACATGGCCTGTCCTTTGTGAATGCGTCTCAAATTCCTCCGAATCTACTTGGCAACATGGTGTTTGTCACTTCTTTAATTTCCATGTGACAACTTATCAAGTTATAAACTTAGAAACTTTCCCCAACCTTCTTCCTCTCATCATGGATGGGTCAGGGTAGGGTGGTGTTCATTCGATCACATACACTTCATATTTGGGCTGGTAAAATAATGCTAGTAGAAGAGGACGGGCTTCCTTTTCAGGCGATTGATTTACTCACTAATAAACCACATAAATAACACATTCAGAATAAAAATCTCTCAAAATAATCTTAATTTGTTTACCTGAAGTGGATTTTAGATTTTTTGTCTGTACACCTACATCAGTTGACAGCTTGCTAGCGTTCCTGGACAATATATTATCTGAAAAATAAAGTAATCATAATTTTGAAATTATATTTATCATTAATATAAGGCTAAAGCCAAAGACATGCAATTTTGCAGTGTTGACAGCAACAGCATCATTTAACTTTACAGTTAGCTTTCAGAGCCTCATAAATTATACAAAGTAGTTGCCACATACTGTTACACAATACAAGTATGTAAACATCATGAAAGACCCATTTCTAATGACAATGAGACCAGATTCCTCATCTGCAGCTAGAAACTTTAGAAGTTTCCATTTCCCTGTACCTAATGCACACAGTTTCTGGAAGGAAGAGCAGTGCAATTTTTTTTCTTCATTAAACCTAATCTTTTACTATAGCCACCAAATCCATCTTCTCCTTCTTGATGATAGAGCAAGAGTTCAGAATTACAAATACGCAATACATTGGGAGATAATTTGAACAGTCTTAACCATGTCCAATCACTGTGCTGTAGGCAGTGTGTTATATTTGTGTTCTCTCTGATTACCATAAGTACAACTTGTTCCAGCATTATTTGCATAGTCAGAACTTAATTGATTTTGAAGAAATTTATCAACATGGCTCAAGATATGAATGGATATGTATAAAGGTTTCCCATGGGCTCCCTGTCAGATTTTTCTGACATATCTTGTTTCTCAGCTCATCCTCATGTTGCCCTTGAGGTGACTACAATAGGAAGAGACTGTTGTTTACCTCCATTTGGAATATGCCTTTGCAAAGAAGGTCTGTGCAGAGATGCAGTGCTTTTTGTGGAGGTTCTTCCCAAGTAACTCTATGTTGAAGGACACTGCGTTCTGTGGGATAATCCCATGGATGTGCATCAAGATAAATATCAGCTTTGGCTGTAGGGCCATCAACTTGATAACAGATGCTTTAACCTTCCAGTGCAAAGAGTTGTTTTCAATTGAGTGTTGTAGACTAGCACATTCCAAGGTTCAGGCTCCACTGTTTGGAACAGCCACCACATAGGTATAATGGGGAAAGTTCACTAAGACCTTTACCAGTGGCAAGGTGAGTGCCCAGAAACTGTAGAACCTTTCAGCTGTATGGTTGACTTGGAATATTTATTATAAATAGCAAAAATATTAAAATTATGTTGACCATCTCAGCATGGAACATATTGTATGAAGTTGTGTTCTATTGCACTGTCTGTAATATTTGAAGTGTTTTGCCATTGGTCTTTATGCCTGACATGACATGTATATTGTAAATATCAAGAACATTTGGACTGGCATTGAGAGGTATCTCAAGAGTGGAGCATGCTGTGTGGAGAAAAATAAAATTTTATTGCATTTTCTCCAATGTTCAATTTGAAATGTCTTGTAATATATGTTTATCAGTTTTATGAGTCAATTACATTTTTGAAAAAATATGCATCAAGAGTTTCTAATGATACATTGCAAACAATGGTGTTGCAAGTAAAGAGCAGAATGGTCATCCTGCATCCACAGGGAGTCGGAGGCCCATGAGACATACGCTGTGGAGACATTCAGAGGAAGTAGCAGCAGAGGTCATTGCCAGAATATAGCTGCAGGAGCTTGGTTGCAGTGGCCTCCTCATTGCCCAATTCCTTACACCCTAGAGACATACTTAGAAACATTTTCTCTCAATCAGTACTCAATGTATGCTACCTCATCCTCCTACACTTAATATTATGGAAAATCTCATACTCACAACCCACAGCATGTATACATAGCAGTTGTCAAGCATAATAGCCACATCACCATATTGCAGCAAACTCACTGTCAAGCTGCTAATTTTATTGCTAAAGATAAAAAAAAACACAACCAACAAATGAATTCTGAGCTCTCTAATCTACCAAATCCAGCTGTGAATTGGTGGTGAACAATTAAGCAAATAACTGGAAGAGAGGTTCCAAAAGTATCACTATCCTCAACAATGGGGGGCCCAGCCCATCAGTGCAAAGGACAAAGCTGAAACATTTACAACCTTCTTTAGCCAGACATATCAGAGTGTCTTATCCATCGCAGCCACCTCCTGAGGTTCCATCATCACAGGTTTGATTCATTCCATCTGATATCAAGGAACAAAGACACTGGCTTCTACAAAGGCCATGAGCCCTGACAACATTCTGGTAACAGTATTGAAGACTTATGCTCCAGAACGGACCACACTCCTAGTCAAGCTGTGTTAGTACAGCACTGGCATTTACCTGGCAATGTGGAAAACTGTCTGCGTACACCCTGCCCACAAAAACCAGGACAATCCAGCTCAGCTAATTACCATCATATCAGATTACTCTCAATCATCAGCAAAGTTATAGAAAAATGTCGGTAGAGCATTATTTGCTCAGTCATAACCTGCTCACTGCTGCTCAGGTGGGTTCTACCAGGCCCACCAAGTTTCTGATTTCAAAAATGGCATAAAGGACTTAACTCTACAGGTAAGAATTTGACAAAGTATTTAATTTGAACCCTAGAACTTTGGCACTAAGGGGAATCATATGAAATTCTCCACTGCTTTGGGACATACCCAGCACAAAGAAAGATGGGAGACAACAAGGTGCAGGGCTGGATGAACACAGCAGGCCAAGCAGCACCATAGGTGCGGAAAGGCTGACGTTTTGGGCCTAGACCCTTCATCAGAAAAGGGGGAGGGGAAGGGGGTTCTGAAATAAATAGGGAGAGAGTGGGAGGCAGATAGAAGATGGATAGAGGAGAAGATAGGTGGAGAGGAGACAGGCAGGTCAAAGAGGCGGGGATGGAACCAGTAAAGGTGAGTGTAGGTGGGGAGGTAGGGAGGAGATAGGTCAGTGCAGGGAGGACGGACAGGTCAAGGGGGCGAGATGAGGTTAGTAGGTAGGAAAACTTGTATAAATTACGAGAGGTACAGATAGGGCAGATAAGAAGGCACCTTTTCTATTAGTTGAGGAGTCAATAACCAGGGGCCATAGATTTAAGATAAGAGGTGGAAGGCTAACAGGGGAGTTCAGGAGAAATGTTTTCATTTAGAGGATGGTGGAAGTCTGGAACTCATTGACTGTAATGGTGGTTGAGTCAGAAACTCTTGAAACATTTAAGCAGTATTTAGACATTCACTTACATTGCCATTGCCTCGAAGACTAAAGGCTAAGAGATGGAAGATGGGATTAGTATAGTCAGATTTTTGTTGATTGGCTTATACATGATGGGTTGAATAGCCTTCTTCTGAGTTGTAAACATCTATGTGTCAAATAATGAGGATCATACCAATCAACTGCTGTGAGACATAGATATTCTAGCACAGTGGACGGAAAAGTTGAAGATGGAATTTAATACAGAGGAGTGTGAGGTAATACATTTTAACAAAGGGAATAGGCAGAGGCAGTATGATGTTAATGATAGAGTTCTTTAGAGTTGCAGAGACAAAGGCTTCTGGGGGTCCATGTGCATAGATGTTTTGAGGAAGACATATTATGAGAGTAATTAACAAAGCATTTGCAATCTTGGGCTTCATAAATAATAGTATTGAGTACAAAAATAGGCAAGTTATTCCAAACCTATATAAAGCTCTGAGTACTAGAATATGGTGTCAGATACTGGTCACCACACTTGTAGAAGGATGTGAGTTTCCACAAGAGAATGCAGAGGAAATCGGCACAGTGTCAGGGATCTGGGTTCTATTCCAACCTTGGGTGACTGTCTGTGTGGAGTTTGCACGCTGTCCCCACATCTGCATGGGTTTCCTCCGGTTTCCTCCCACAGACCAAAGGTGTGCAGGTTAGGTGGATTAGCCATATTCAAATCGTCCGTAGTGTTGAGGGATGTGTAGTCTGGTTGGATTAGCCATGGTAAATGTGGGGTTATGGGCTATGGTAGGGGCCTGGGTCTCAATGGGATGTTCTTTGAAGGTTTGATGCAGACCTGATGGGCTGAATGGCTTCCTTCTGCACTGTAAGAGTTCTATGACTCTATGAGGATTTTAGCTATAAGGCGCAGAACCCATGTTTGTTGTCTTTGGAGCAAAGGATCTTGAGGGGAGATTTGATACAGGTGTACAGGATTATAATCTATTTATATATAGTGACCAAAGGGCTCTCTTGTGGCACAGTGATAATATCCCTACCCTTTGACCAGGAGGCCTGGGTTTAAGTTCCACATACTCTAGAGGTGTCTAATAACATCCCTGAACAGGTTATTAGAAAAATAGGATATAGAGAACAAAAGGTTTTCTTGTGGTGCAGTGATTGTAACCCTACTCCTGGACCAAGAGGCCTGGGTTCAATTCCCACCTGCTCCTTAGTTGTGTAGTAACATCTCTGAACTGGTTGATTAGAAAAATAACTTAATTTTTGTTTTAGTTTATAAGGTGAACAAAGAAAAGCCATCAGTATCAGTTAATTGTAAAAGGACAAGGAGACACAGGTCTTTGGCAAGAGATATTTACCGAGTGGTAATGACCTGTCAAAATGTACTCAAAGTGAGGCACTTTAATGTCTAATGTCTGATGTTTCATTTGGCTAAATTCTAGATATACAAAAGACATGTCTGAAGGCAGGATTTGCAGAGAATGAGATAACCAGAGGAACAGGCCATTTAACCCCTCAATACTGCCCTGCTATTCAATGACATCATGACTGATCTGACCTTATTCCACACAATTGCTTTTGTGTCAAATCCAAAGCAGCTTTGTTTAAAAAGAAAAGATGTTAATTGTTGTTTAAAATTTAAAAAATTGATCTGGCCTTAATTGCCATTTGCAGAAGAAAGTTTCAAACTGGTTCTAGTATTTGCATGCAGAGTGATTCTTAATTTCACTTCTGAAAGTTCTGGATTTAATCTTCAGACTATGGTTCCTGGTCCTTGAGTTCTCAGCCAGCAGAAATAGTTCTATCTATGTACCCAATTCATCCCCTTAATATTTTGAAAATTTTAAATAAATCACGTTACTTTTTAAATTCTAGGAAATACAACACTATTTCGTTAACCTACCCTTGAAATTTGACCCATGAATTCCATATATTATTCTCGTAAATCTACACCATACTCCTTCCAAGGCCTATGCATCCTTCCTAGGTGTGGTGTTCAGAATAGATCATAATTCTCCAGATGTGATCTAACCAGAACTTTGTATAGTTGAAGCATCACTTCTATTTCTGTACTTTAGTTCTCTAGACGTATTGTTCCATTAGCCTTTTTGGATGTTGCTTTGTGCCGAGCAGGATGTTCACATCCCCATAAACAAATAAAGAAGGAGTCACAAACTCTTTTGAGTACAACTTTATTTTCCATAGGCAGCTTAAGTTTTAAAATTCACCGAATGTTCGCAATGTTGTAACTTCAATGCATGATACAATTCAATTTACTGCTTGGTCAGGTGGATTAAATAAAATGTTGCTCTCTCCCCAGTGGTCCTATTCTGTCTCTAATTCACGGGTCTCATTCCACCTTCACATGCCATTGGTCCCACTCCTCATACAGTCATATTATACTCTACTTGGCAAGTCACAATGTGCGTCTTTTCTCATATGCCCCATTCTCTCTCTCTCTCTCTCTCTACTCACATATTTCATTCTTCCTGTCCTCACATATCCAGTTCTACATCTTATCATGCATTCTACATATGGACTGTTCAGGTTTCTATTCCCAACACCAGAGCTTGCACTTTGGGGAGAGTAGATGAATTCAGTACAAGATCATGGGGAAGATGCTTAGATAAACTCTTCACCTCGCCAACAGTGAAATTAAATTCACATAGTATGCTTATTAACTGTGTATTAACCCCGATAGCTCTAATTAGCCTGTGACTCCAGACTGGGATAATTAGGTTAGTCAATGGTGTAATTAGCAAGCACCAGTTATACGATCAATAATGGAACCTATAGCATAGACTTGCCCATCTGAAAGAATTAGGTGCTCACTGAAACTCAATTCATTAATCAAATTAGTCCAGACTGTGTGTGTTTATTAGGCCACAGTGGGTAATCCCCTCTAAATTTGTGAACACTAGTTGCTGTGGGCTTTATGGGTTTGTTCATTGTCATGATCAGTCCTGGTCCATCAAGGCCTAATTAATTGGAGCATTGCCAAGTTTCAATTTAATCTAGGTCTGACACCCAGAAAATGAGTGAGCACCATAACTTTCAACCTTTCAACAGTTCAACCTCTTCACTCACTCCAATGTGTACCTTCAATCACAGATTGTTTCCGTCTTGAACTTGCCAGGCCTCCAATTGCAAATTCCCTTTCTTCCGCACTTATTGATCTTCAAATCACAGATATGCTTTTCCTCTTGCTTATTACTTCCTCAATCATCGTTGCACATTTCCTGATCTTTCCAGCAGTCGATGTTTGATGCTCAGCACCAAATCCCGATGCACTCACTGTCCTGCATTGCCTCTTTCGTTCAATATGCGATATATTCCAGATTGAAATCTTTACTTTTCTATTCATTTGTGGGATGTGGGTATTGCTGGCTGGCCAGTATTTCTTGCTCATCCCTAGTTGCCCTTGAGAAGGTGGTGGTGAGCTGGCAGTGCACACACAAATCTTGGAAGGAACATTGGTTTGGACTTAATTATTTATAGATTTTCACCACATAGAAATATCTTGTTTTTTAGAAATGATAATCTGGAACAAAATTAATAGTTACCCAGACAAGGATGAATTAAAGTCAGCATGGATTTCTTTAACTAACATGATTGAGTTTCTGACGTTGTATCAGGCTGATGTGGATAATGCGATTAATTTAGTGTATGCGATTTTTTACACACCTTTGATAGAGGCTTGACAGCAAAGTTCAAACCCATGGAATAAACATTAATGGCTGCATGAATATGAAATCAGCTTAGTGAGAGGAAATAGAGAATAGTGGTAAGCAGATGTTTTTCTGGACTAGTGGAAGGTACTATTGTTTTTCTTAATATGTATTAATGACTTTTCATTGATGGGGAGAGCACTGGGGTATTGAGTCCAGTTTTGAGCACTGATCTTTAGGAAAGCTATGAATGCTTTAGGTAGGGTGCAGAAAAGATTTATGAGAATATGGTTAGGCCGAATGGCCCGTTTCTGTGTTGTATATGCCCTATGTAACAATCCCTAAGATGAAAGACTTCAGATATGCAGTTTGTTTGAGAAATTGGAGTTATTCTTCTTGAGACAGATAAGATAAAGGTTTAATAAAGGTATACAGAATCATAAGAGGTGCACATGGCATAGATAGAGAAAAGGTGTTCTTACTCACAGAAATGTTGAGAACCCCAGGGTCTGATGGAAAATGACCACCAAAGGAATTAAAGACTTCATGAAGAAAAACATTGTCATGTAATGAGTGGTTACACTTTGGAATAAACTATTTGAAAAGGTGGTGGATGCCGATTCAATCCTTCAAAATGAAATTGGATGATCGAAGGGAAATAATTTGCAGGGCTTTTGTAAAATGTGTGGTAGAGTAGGACTAGCTCAGTTACTATTGCAGACTAAATGGACTAAACATGCCATATGTATTCTTCTGTGTTGTAATCATTCTCTGATTTTATGTTAAACCATTCATTTTAGATCCAAAACAAATGACATCACATTTACCAACATGGGAATTTTATTCCGTAATTTTGCTACTTCCTTAATCTATTAATATTTCTTTGTTACACTTTGCTACACTTCCATCTACACTGTTTACAATGTCACCAAACTTTGTGTAATTGGCAAATTCCATAGTTCGTCTCTAATCTTTTTTACATAACAAGGCAACATTCAGAATTTTATAACCAAAAGGATCACTTCATGAATTGACAATTTGGAAGAGTACTATTAGGGCATCTGCAAAGTTCTCACTTATTTTCTTTAAAGCACTGCGACAAAAGTCATCTACTTCTGGTGACTTTTCTCTTTCCATCCCGCCATCTAAGTCATTAATAAAAAGGGAATGGTTGAGGCTCCAATACATTTTCTTGTAGACACCAATTGCCATATTCTGCCAAAAGACTACCTGCTCATTTTCCTTACATTCACAAACAATTTCATAACCAAGACATGCTTTCAATTCCTTAAAAGCTTCAACTTTAGCTATGAGTATCTCATAAAGGACAATATTTAATTCCTTCTGGACTCCATAAAAATGATCATCAATCAACATTTCCTAGTTCACTACTTTGGTTACCTTTATATATATATTATATTTTTCAGATTTGCACGCACTACTTACCTGTAACAAATCAACACTGGTTCTCTCTGCTCAGCTGAAAAATTCCAACCTGTTCAAACATGCTATTCTTAATTTTAGACTCTAGTAATTTTCCAGCAACAGGTATTAAGGTAATTGGTCTGTAATTCCTCAGCTTCCCTCTCTAATCTTTCCTAAACAAACTGACACATACAATCTTCCAAACTAAAGGAATGGTTCCTGAGTTCAGAGAACTTTCAAATTTTAGTAAGGGCATCTACATTATTCTCAACTATTTACTTAAAAGTCCTGGGGAGGAGATCATCAGGTCTTGGGGTTTGTTACTTTTTAGTACATTTATTTTCTTCATTATTGTTCTTTGTCTTATGTTAATTTGGGAGGATTTATGGCTGTTATTCAATGTTAGTTTCCTTGGGAGGTCTGGTATGCTGATTTCTTCCTTAACTGTAAATACTAACGCAAGAAAATTATTCAGCATGTCTGCCAGTTCCTTACTTTCATTGATAATATTGCCATTATCAGTTTTTAAGGAGTCCATCTTACCATCCGTTTTGTTATCATTTGCTGTACTTTGTGTTTTCCCATTTGCCTGGATCTGTGCTATTTTATTGCAGTGCCTTTTCTTTCAACTTATGTCGTCTCTTACCTCTTCAGTTGTCCAAGGTTGTCTTTTTTGGCAATTGGATCTCTTGCAATTAGGGGCACAAATTGGTTCCGTATTACATTTTTTCCTATCTTTCGACTGATCTTCTACCATTTTACCTATAAACAGATTTAACCAGTTGATTGTGAACAACCTCTAGCTGTCTCATCATGTTGAGATCAGCCTTATCTAAACTGAGATTCTTGGTAGCTGTTTCACATTTCTCCCTTTCAAACATTATGTGGAACTTGGTCATTTTATGATCACTATTAGATAAATGTTCACATACTGTTGGATTTGATTTATTATTGTCACATGTACAGTGAAAAGTATTGTTTTGCATGCTAACCAGACAAACCATACCTTACATAAGTGCATCAGGGTAACAGGACAGAATGCAGAGTATAGTGTTTTGGTTCCAGAGAAAATGCAGAGAAAGGTCAATTCTAATATATGAGATGTCTGTTCATAAGTCTGACAACAGCAGGGAAGTAGCTGTTCTTAAATCTGTTGGTGTGTATTTTCAAAATTTTGTATCTTCTGCCCAATGGAAGAGGGTGGAATAGAGTATAACTGGGATAGGAGGGGTCTTTGATTATGTTGGCTGCTTTCCCGAGGCAGCGGGAAGTGTTGACAGAGTTACTGGAAGGAAGAAGTTCTGAGGAAGGGTCACTGGACCCGAAACGTTAACTCTGTTTTCTCCTTCACAGATGCTGCCAGACCTGCTGAGCTTTTCCAGCAACTTTGTTTTTGTTCCTGAGTTACAGCATCTGCAGTTCTTTTGGTTTTTACTGGAAGGAAGGCTGGTTTTTGTGATGGCCTGGGCTGCGTTCACAACCCTCTGTAATTTCTTACGGTCTTAGGTAGAGCAGTTGTCATACCAAGCTGTGATGCATCTGGATAGGATACTTTCTATGGCGCATCTATAAAAATTGGTAATGTCATTGTGGACATGCCAAATTTCCTTAGCCTTCTGAGAAAGTAGAGGGTGTGCTTTCTTGACTGTAGCCTTGACGTGGATGGATCAGGATTGATTGTTGATTATATTTACTCCTCGGAACTTGAAGCTCTTGACCATCTCCACCTCAGCACCATTGATGCAGACAAGAGCGTGCCCTCTGCTCTGCTTCCTGAAGTCAATGACCAGCTCCTTTGTTTTGCTTACATTGAGGGAGAAATTGTTATCTTACACCATGCCACTAAACTGTCTATCTCTTTCCTGTACTCTGTCTCATCTTTGTTTGAATTCTAACCCACTATGGTGTTGTCATCAGCCAATTTGTAAATGGAGTTAGAGCTGAATTTGGCCACACAGTCGTGAGTGTATAAGGAGTACTGTAAGGGGCTGAGTACGTAGCCTTGCAGGGCACCTGTATTGACGATTATTGTGGACGAGGTGTTGCCTCCTATCCTTACTGATTGCAGTCTGTGGGTCAGGAAGTCGAAGATCCGATTGCACAGGGAGGAGCAGAGTCCTAGGTCTCTGAGTTTGGAGATGGTTTGGTTGGAATTACGGTTTGAATGCAGAGCTAAAATCAATAAATAGGAATCTGATGTAGGTGTCCTTGTTATTCAGATATTCCAGAGATGAGTGTAAGGCCAGGGAGATGGCATCTGCCATGGACCTATTATGATGGCAGGTGAATTGTAGTCAATAATTGCAGTCTGGGAGGGTGGAGTTGATATGTGCCATTACTAACCTCTAGAATCTCCTCAGAGATGGGTGTCAGAGCCATTTGGCGATAGTCATTAAGGCACGTTGCCTGATTTTTCTTTGGCACCGGGATGATAGTGGTCTTCCTGAAACAGGTGGGAACCTTGCATCATGGTAAGGAGAGGTTAAAGATGTCTGCAAATACTCCCGCCAGCTGGTCAACACAGGATCTGAGTGCACGGCTGGGGACTCCATATAGGCCAGTCGCTTTCTGGGTGTTCACTCTCAAGAAGGCCAATCTGATGTTTGCAATGGTGACTGTGGGTACAGGTGCACCCGAGGCTGTTGGGACAGATGACATCATTTCACCGGCCTTCTGTTCAAAATGAGCATAGAATGCATTGAGCTTGTCGGGGAGAGATGCATTGTTGTCAATGATTCTATGTGACTTTTCTTTGTAGCCTGTTATATTTTGTAAGCCTTGGCACAGTGAATGTGTGTTCATGTGGTTAGTCTGTTTAGTACACTATCCTGTAACCTAAGTCTTGACCACTTGACCACATCTAATAAGATATGCTGTTTTGTTAGCTTCAGGTAAACTAATGCAGAAATTTATCCTGGACATGCTTGACAAATTCACTACCTTCCTGACATGGCAGTTGGCTAGTACCAAAGTAAATGAAAATTAAAATTACCCCACTTTATACCACTGTGACTTTACTAGATGCTTGCTAAATCTGTATTTATACAATTTACTACTTCATAGTTGCTTCCAGAAAAACTATACACATTCCCACTACAGCCTTAAATTATTAGCCATTACTAAATTTGACGTGAGAAGTCTTCACTGCCTGTTTTCTTCTTGTTATATTCTTTCTTATCCTCAAAGAGATTTCATTCTAAATCATGAAGGCTACTCTACTACATTACCACTTCTCCCAAAATTTCTGTCGACCTTTAATCTGATATCTTTAGTTCCCAGTACTGACTCTCTAACAGTTATGTTACAGTAATAGCTACCAGGTCATTGCTCTCCAAGTTGAATTTTCACTTGTAATCTATTCAATTTGCTCATGTGCAATTGTATGAGGAAAGCTTAATTGGGCCACACGCTCTCAACATGTCGACTGTAGTAATATTTTACTCATACAATTATCATTTCTGTCTACTGATACAATTATTTTACATCTTTTATTTTTCCTGTTACCCATAGTGCTTAAAGCACTATTTCTGACTCTTACTCTTTCTTTGCTTTTGTTTAGTTTTTAACCATTATTTAGACTATCACTTCACTTGACCCAGCCCCACCCACTATTTTCTAGCTAAAAAACCTTGTAAGCCCATACTTATATTTCCCAAGCCTAGTCTAGTTCCAATTTAGTTCCGATGTTTCCTATCCCAGTAACGATGCTAATGTCCCATGAAATGGAACCTCTTTTTCACACCATATCTTCCATCACTCTTTTTAATATCTCTGTGTCAAGTTTGCACACAGTTCAGATAATAATCTGGAGATTATGAGATCTTGTTCTTTAATTTAGTTGTCAATTCCTGGTGCTGTCTCCAATGTTGTCTCCCCTCTAAAGGTTGGTGGGGGGAGTTATTTGACCTTGCACTCACTAATCCAACCTATTAAAAATACAGCTATCCTTGACTGTACTGGGACATGTGAGCACAGTGCATAGTTCTGTCTTTTCACCAAGAATGCAGAAAATTAGTTCTACAGATTGGTTCTACAGATCAGAGATGGGCATCCATGAGGCTCTGGGAGCATCATCAGCAGAACTGTATTCTACTACAATCTGTATACAATCTGTGATTTTATGGGCTGCATTTCCTCACTGTACCATTACCATTCAGCCAGTGGGTAACTCATGTTTCAATAAAGCATAGGAGTAAATGCCAGGAATCATGTCAGGCATACCTCAAATGAGGATCAAATCTGATGAAACTATAAAACATCATTGTTTGCATGTTAAATGTTGGAGGTAGTATGCTTTGGAGCGAGCAACAAAAAGCTCTTCAATCCTGGCACATCCAATCATAGACTATGATACACCATAGACTACTTGCTAAAACCTTGGAATAGTGTTCTAAGCCCAAACACTTCCAGTCATTTAATCATAAGATGTAAATGTTCTATGGTAATTTCACAGTGTTCAGTTCCAATCATAAATACTCAGATAATGAAACATTCCATGTTCAAATGCATATAGACCTTGAATATTCAGACTTAGGTTGATAAGTGGCAAACAACATTCATGTTACACCAGTGCCAGGCAATGACCATCTTCAAGAAATGGGAATCTCACCTTTACTTCCTGTCATTCAAAGGCATTACCATCAGTCAATTCACCCTCATCAGCATCCAGAAGACAACTACTGGCTGGAAACTTAACTGAGCCAGCTATCTAAATATAGCAGCTAAGACAAGAGGTCAGAGACTGGGAATTCAGAAGCAAGTAACTCATCTGCTGACTCCCCAAAGCCTGTCCACTGTCTACTAGGCACAAATCAGGAATAATTTCCATTTACCTTGATGATTGCAGATCCAATGTCACTCAAAATTTGGCTGTCCATTCAACCCTTTAAACATTCAGAGTCCCCACCACAGCTGCAGAATGATGTCAGTGAGTACATATAAGATACAATGCAAAAACTCGCCAAACCTCCTTTGTCAATAGGTGTATAAGAACACATCTAGCGGCAAATTCCCATCCAAGTCATGCAGGAGCCTGTCTTGGAACTATTCATTGCTGTTGTTGGGTCAAAAACCTGGGATTCCCTCCCTAAAAATACTGTGGGTGTATCTACACATGATGAAATACAGCAAGTTCATCACTGTATTCTGCAGCAACAAAAACAAAGTTGCTAGAAAAGCTCAGCAGGTCTGGCAGCATCTGTGAAGGAGAAAACAGAGTTAACGTTTCGGGTCCGGTGATCCTTCTCAGAACTGAGTTTATGTCTTTATCTGATGCAGTATATGATACTGATATGATGATATTGGAGTGGCCTAGGGTCAATGCTAGGGTCAATGGCAGGGCCGAAAAGACTAAAGGTGATAATCTATTCATCAACTCTCTAACATCCTA
Organism: Rhincodon typus; assembly: GCF_021869965.1. NCBI lineage: Eukaryota > Metazoa > Chordata > Chondrichthyes > Orectolobiformes > Rhincodontidae > Rhincodon > Rhincodon typus. The sequence goes on from NC_063355.1 coordinate 31,723,989, forward strand.
CTATCCCTTTTCATGGAATTTCTTCTCATTTAAAAGCTGCAAATAATCTAAAAACTTTCCCCATTTCTCTCACTGCAACTCTGTGCCTTTCTCCTTTCAACTCAATCTACTGCACAACCTAATGGTGGAAGAGGAAGAATGCATTTAAGAATTTAAAGAGTGGGAGCAGGTTTAGGGTTTTTGACTTTTGAGCCTGCTCTACATTCAATAAGAACAAGGCTGATCTAATTCCAACTCAATCCATGTTCTTCAAAGAAAGGCTTTAAAAACTGGGACCTTTTCACTGGAGCATAGGAGGTTGAGAGATGACCTTATCGAGGCTGATAAAATCATGAGGAGTTTGGATAGGGTTAATTTTCCCTAGGATGGGGGATTTCAAGACTAGAGGGCACGTTTTTAAGTTGAGGGGAGAGAGATTTAAAAAACACATTGGGGCAATTTTTTTACACACAGTTTGCATGTGGAAGGAATTTCCTGAGGAGCTGGTGAATGCAGGCACAATTAGAACGTTTAAAAGACACTTGGACAAGTACATGAATAGGAAAGGTTTGAAGGGATATGGGCCATGAGCAGGCAGGCGGGACTAGTTTAGTTTGGGATTACATTCCACATGGACTAATTGGACCGAAAGAACTGTTTCTGTGCTGTACGACTATTTGTATATTCTTTAATTCCCTTAATACCTCAAAAATCTATCAATCTTTGTCTTAACAACTCTCTGGAAAAGGACATCCTAAAGATTTTACAACTCATGAATTAAAATATGTTTTCTTCAATCAGTCCTGAATAGTTAATATCTGAGGATGTGTCCCCAGTTCTCGACTGCCTGGCAAGGGGGAGCAGTTATTCTGTCTTGTCAGTTAAGAATTTCATACATTTCAATTAGATTGTATCTTATCTTTCTACATTCAAGGTGATATAGGTCTTTTCTACATCTCCACAATTTACCCCTTCCAGTTACCAGCATTGTGAACTTTTGCTGAACTGTCTCTGGAACAAGTATATAATTTTTTGATACAGAGAACAGATCTGTACATGGTATTTCACATGTGATCTCACTAAAATCTTACATAATTGCGATAAGACTTTTAAACTCATATTCAATCCTTTTGTAATGAATGTTAAAATACCAACTGCCTTTCGATTTTATGCAGTACATGCATAATAATTTTCCATCACACATTTATAAGACCAGTCAGGTTCCTTTGGGCACGAAAGTGGGAGTAGGCAGCTCCGGCCGGTCAGCGGCAAGAACAGGAGCAGGAAATATGTGGTGGTAGTGGTAGCAGGAACAGGTTGCACGATGGCAAGAGCAAGCAGCCTGGGACGGTGGCGGGGGCAAGTTCAAGCCTGAAGTGATGGGAGGTTGAGTCCTTGAGAGGAGTGCAAATCTAGGATGGCTAGGCACTTATGGACTGTGATATTGAATTGTTAACTGTGTTGCTTTGCTTTTTCTATTTTTTTAGGAAGAAAGACTGTAATGTTTAACTTTTTATTTTTTTTTTCCTTATTTTTCTGCCTTGTAACTAAGATTCTGTACCTAGCTACCTTTGTACATAAGATGGCATCATAAGTGGTGACTTGTAAACTTTTCACTGTATCCATGTGACTACATGACAACAAACCTACTGAATCAGAACCCCCTACAGGTGGAAACAGGCCATTTGGACCAACAAGTCCATACAAGGTCCGAAGAGCAACGCCCCCATACTCATTCCCCTACCCTATCCCTGTAACCCTTCATTTCCCACGGCTAATCTACCTAATCAATACATTCCTGGACACTATGGCAATTTAGCACGGCTAATCCACCTAACCTGCACATCTTTGGATTGTGGGAGGAAACCGCAGCACCTGGAGGAAAACCACGCACATGTGGAGAATGTTCAAACTCCACACAGACAGTTGCCCAAGACTGGAACTGAACCCAGGTCCCTGGCGCTGTGAGGCAGCAGGGTTAACCACTGAGTCACCGTGCCGCCCTTTATTCAATTCAATTCAACATTTTCCAATCAATGATCATGTGAACAATATTCCGCTTTTCTATTTTTCTTCTTTAAGAGTGGATAAATTCACACTTTGCCAAATATATTACATCTGTTATATTAAGAGGTGAGGATGTTGGCAGGTAATTGCACAATGTTGACAATATTTGCAACTCCTCAGATACTGAAGCAGTCCACGTCCATATGCAGAAAAACCTGGACAACATTCAGGCTTGGGCTGATAAGTGGCAAGTAACATCCATGTCAGATTATTGCCAGGTTAAGACCATCTCCAACAAAAGAGAATTTAATAAATTCTTTGTAACATTCAGTGGCAATAATATTGCCACTGAATGTTACAATCCCACTCTATCAAAATCGAAGGGGATACCATTGAACAGAAACTGAATTGGACTAACCATGTGGCTATAAGAGCAAGTCAGAGACTGGAAATTCTGTAACAAGTAACTTATCTCTTGACTCCACAAAACCTTACTCACTACCTACAAGGCACAAGTCAGGAATATGATGGAACAGTCTACTTTCCTGAATGAAGACCATGCTAACTCAAGAAGCTTGACACCATCCATGACAGAGCAACCTGTTTGATTGGCACTCCATGCACCATTTTCAACATTCATTCTCCAACACTGATATAGTAATTATAATGAGGCCAGCCAGGTAGACCTCATAGAATATGAGTTCCCTGATTGGGGCTGTTAATCTAGTCCAATCAAGGAGCCCTGGCTGACAGATTTAAATAGGAGTGTCAGAGGTTCTGTTTTCTCTGAGAGCTGGTTCTGAGGAAGCTGGACCAGCATCGAGTACTATGCACGTGTAAATGAAGGGTGACTTGGTGATGGGTTACTGGCCTCTGTGAAGTTATTTCAGTGGCTGATGCAGAGTGCAAACACAGCTAAATAGAGAAGGAAGGTTTGGCAGTCACCTTTGGTGCGAAAAAGTTCCAACAATACCTTTACGGATGTAGATGTGTAATAGTAACAAACCACAAACCCCTGCTAGGGCTGCTTAAAGAGAACAAGACGTTGCTGCCCATAGCTTCAGGTTGAATTCAGCGGTGGACTCTCATTCAATTACAAGTTGTAATGTCGTTTGGGAGGCCAAGTAGCAAATGCGGATGCCTTGAGCTGCTTCCTGCTAGCAGATGCACCACCAGTAATGCCTCCACTGGAACAGTCCATTCTGGTTTTAAACTCTCTGGACACCCTTCATGTCATTGCTGACAACGTCAGATTGTGGACGCAAGCAGATCCAGTCTTGGCAAAACTGAAACAGCTAGTGGTGATGAGAAAAGAAAAGGCCCATCACAACCAGAATTGAAATCTTTTTGGACCGGGCGAGACCAGATCACTATAGAAGATGGTATTTTATTATGGGAAGCAAGAGTTATTGTCCTGAGCAAAGGTCACGGCCAGATACTGACTGAGTTCTATCAGGTCATCTAGGGGTATCCAAAATGAAGATGATGGTAAGAAGTTACGCCTGGTGGCCAGGATTGAATGCAGACATAGCCCCATTGGTGGGGCGGTGCCCAGAATACCAACAAGGACAAAAATTGCCATTAGCAGCTCCCCAAAATCGTGGGAATGACTGGGTAAACCATGGACTCAGTTTTATGTTGACTATGCCGGCCCTTTCATGGGCTCAAAGTTTGTATTTATTGTGGACACCCACTCAAAGTAGTTGGACATGCACAGACTTCATTCATCAAACATGGGGATGACGATAGAAAAGCTACGAACATCTTTTTCAATACATGGGCTCATGGAAGTGCTGGTCACAGACCACAGGCCATCATTTAGCAGCAAGGAATTTGAGTATTTTCCAAAGTTGAATGGCATTTGGCATATAAGGACTGCTCCATACCATCCATCATCCAATGGTCTGGCAGAAATAGCAATCCAAACTTTGAAGGCAGGCTTAAAGAAACAGCCTAAAGTTTCATTCGATACCAAATTGTCCCAGTTCCTATTTGATTAATGGACCATCCCTCATGTAACTACACGGATAGGTCCAGCAGAGCTGCTAATGGGGAGAAGACTCCACACCAAGTTAAACCTGATCTTCCCAGACCTGGCAGCAGGAATACCAATGCCAGCCATAAGAGTCCTATATACGAGACAGTTCAATTCAGAGGGCAAAGTTTGGTACTGAAACCACAGAAATGGCCCTGTGTGGGTAAGAGGCATGGTTGATGCAAGGTCAGGTCCTGTGACGTACAAAGTCTGGGTAGATGAGGCAGTCCTGACAAGCACGTGGACTACTTGAAAACTGCAAACCCAAAAACGGGGCAAGAGCAAAACATATCCAGCCCCTCAGAACAACTGGAAAGGCTGTTGGAACCCGTGTGTTCTCCCCCTCCATATAGAGTTGAAGAAACCTCAGAGTCTGAGATGGACACAGTGGATGTCGCAGCCTAAATGCCTTTACTGCCTGAAGAACAGGATGAATTTTTTCTGAGATGGTCTGGGTGCAAGACGTGGGCTACGGTCTGGTACACGCCGCCCGTATCTGAGGCTGAGTCTGAGGAACCAGACCCTGTGTGAAAACTCCCCAGGAGAAGCTACAAGAAAAAGAACAGGCCTAATCCCTGGATTTAGAGGGATGCAGTGTTTGCAGCGATGCCTGCAGGTGGACCTCATTACATACAAGATGACCTGCAACAACTCACTGAGGTTGCCTCAATAGCACCTGCCAAACTTGAGACTTCTACCACCTGGAAAGTCAGAGATTGCACACGTGGAAACAGCACAACCTGTATGTTCCCCTCCAAGCCTGACTTGGAACTTGATCGTTGTTCCTTCACTGTCAAAATCCTGGAACTTTCTTCCTGACCTCTGTGGGAGTACTGATGCTACATGGAATGCAAAGGTTCAACAAGGCTGATCATCACCATCTTCTCAGAAACAATTAGGGCTGGGAAATAAATGCTGGCCTAGTAAGTTATGCCCAGATCTCATTAATTTTTTAGAAAATTGTGTCTTCCTAATTTGCTTTGTATTGTCAGCTATCTTGGATACATTACACTTGTTCCCTTTGTCTAAATCACAACATTGATTGTAAATAGCTGAGCACAATCCAGGACATTGAGTATTGGCCCGAATAACGTGCAAAGTATGGGTACATTTAAGGTGAAGGCTGAGAATGTGGAGTCCTTTGCAGTTCTGTGTTTAATTGTGTGCTGCATCATTGGGATGATGTCTTGGTGAAGCCACATGCTCTGTCCATCTGCAAACTCTCTGAAAAAAGTGAATGCAATATATTTTCCTCTTTGCATACAGTATAGAATAGTTAATGCCTCTTCCTTCATGGCTTGCTGCCTTGATGTGGCAAAGAGGTTGTGTGTTTCATCAATCACTTTAACAGTGCAGTCAGGAGCTCTAAAAAAAAACAAAGAACTGCAGATGCTGGAGATCTGAAACAAAAAACAATCACAAAAACAAAAACTGTTCTGTTGAAGAGTCACTGGACTCAAAAAATTAACTCTGCTTCTTTGCCACAGATGCTGCCAGACCTGCTGAGTTTTATTAGCAAGTTCTGTTTCTGTTGCTGTCAGGAGCTCCTTGCTTCTACTAAGGCCATCCATTATGGCAAGATCAGTGGGAGATGCCAGACAAAATGCAGTTAAAAAAAATCCCTCAATGGCTGAACAGGTGGAGGAGGATGTGCAGGTCCACAGATCACTGAAGGTAGCAGCGCAGGTGGATAAGGTAGTTAAAAAGGCCTATAGCATGCTTGCCTTCATTGGATGGGTATTGAGTTTAAGGATAGACAAGTAATGCTGCAGCTTTGTAGAACTCTAATTAGGCCACTCATGGAATATTGCGTACAGTTCTGGTCACCACACTACCAAAAGGATGTGGATGCTTTGGCGAGGGTACAGAAAAGGTTTACCACGATGTTGCCTGGTATGGGGAATTGTAGCTATGAAGGAAGTTTGGATAGATTAAGTTTGTTCTCATTGGAATGCAGGAGGTTGAGGGGCGACCTGATAGAAATTTATAAGTTGCGAATGGCATAGAGAGACTGGAAAGTATGAGGCATTTTCCCAGTGTGGATGGATCAATTAGTAGGGGACACAGGTTAAAGGTGCAAGGGAACAAGCTTAAAAGAGATGTGAAAGGCACGTTTTTCACACAAAGGGCGGTGAGTGCCTGGAACGTGATGCAACAGGAGGTGGTGGAATCAGACACAACAGCAGCATTCAAGAAGCACCTGGATGGATACGTGAATAGGAAGGGAATAGAGGGATATGGATCCTGTAGGTGAAGACAGTTTTAATATGGAAATGTGTTGGCGCAGGCTTGGAGGGCCCAAGAGCCTGTTCCTGTGCTGTCTTGTTCTTTGTTGTAAGACCATGTGTCCGACTGGCTGTGAAGTCTGCAGCAGCAAGGTGGTCATGATTATTGCAGCTCCATCCTATGGACAATGATGGTACTCCAAGATCCGCATTTTAAACAAAGTCACGCTTCTACTTCTGTCAGAGTCTATTTGCAAAGTCCAGTGGCTATGGAGAATTGGTAATGGAGATAGGGCTGTAAACCTGGAAGTACCTACGCAAGAATCTGCACACAGGTGACAGATGCATTAAGGTCATTGGACATCTGTTCTGGAATAGAAGTGTCCTTTTGTAGCAGCATCATTGTCTGAGCTGTCCTTTTTTTAGGATACCCACTGCTTACCTTAACTTGGGAAGGGGCTAGAAAAGATGTCCTAAAAATTGGCTATCCCAACCACAACCTGCAGGATCATCATCTTTATGGCTGATTATGGCATCAAGGAGTCTTAGCAAAACTGGAATCAATAGGAATCAGGTACAAAAATTCTCTACTGGTTGGCATCATACCTAGCACAAAGAAAGTTTGATGGTTCTGGTTGTTGGAGATCAATTATCTCAGCCCTAGGATATCCTTTCAGGAGTTCTTCAGGGTAATGTTCGAAGCCCAACTGTCTTCATTTGCTTCATCAATGACTTTCTTTCCATCATAGCATGAGAAGTAAGGATGTTCGATGATTGCACATTCATGGCACCTCAGACATTGAAGCTCTTAGTGTCCGCATGTGGCAAGACGTAGGCTCGGGTAATCAAGTGGCAATGAACATTCATGTCACGCACATGTCAGACAATGATCATCCGTGGAAGACAAAATCTAACCATGGCCTGATGACAATCAATGGTATTACTATCACGGACAAGGACAGCACATACAAAGGAACACAACCACCAGCAAATCCCCCTGCAAGTCACAGACCATCTTGACTTGGACAATAGTATCATTTCTTCACTGTTGCAATGTCAAAATCCTGAAACTCCCTTCCTAACTGTAGGCATCCCGACATCTCAAGGACTGCAGTAGTTCAAGGAGGCAACTCATCAGCATCTTCCCCAGTTAATTAGGAATGGGCAATAAATACTGGGCTAGCTAGCGATGCCCACATATCATGAATAATGAAAGAAAGAACAATTAACACAGATTTGTTAGTCAAATATTCCACAATACATTCCAAAACTTTTGAAGGTGTTTGAAATATGTTGTCATTGTCTTGTTCTCATGTCTTGTCAACTACCTCTTAAAGGGCTACCTTTGCTCAGAAGATCCAACAACAGATAATCTGCCACAGCTCAGCCTTCAAACAACAACAGCAAATGTTTGACAACAAAGACCTCTGCAATTCAAGAAAAGTCCCCAAATTCAGAGCTGTTGTCGTCATCATATTCATGTACTGTAATAAGACCTAGACTTGTACCAGCAACACATAGAGTTTAAGAGAAATTCCACCAGCAATGCCTCCACTATATTCACCAGATTCAATGGGAAGATCATTGAACACACACCAGTGTCCTTCTTGAAAGCAGTTCCTAATGTATTCAGGCAAAATTCCGGGTAAAAATCATCAATGGACTGGTCACGGTGTATGGATGACTGAAAGCATTGCTCCTGTCAGTTCCTGATTTCTCAATTCTCAGGGTGGGCAATAAAAATACCACAAATATACTCCGAAATTCTCCTTGAAATGCAATAGCATTAACATTCGTGATTAGGAGGAGCTTGCTACCAATTGTACAAGATTGTGACAACTTGTCCATCAAGCTCCATCACAATTTGAATAAAAAGCATTAATGATCAGTCAGAGCAGCAGCAGGGAAGGAAATAGAAGGAAGAAAGTCCTGCACTCCAGGTCATACTACCTTGTAGGATGCCATGTCCTAATGTGCCCAAAGATCTATGATCAAGATTGGTCTGTTCAGTCACATGAAGATCCACAGCAGTAACTTGCCACCTGAGTGGTGCGCATCCTTGAGATACAGGACAGATGATGATGATGATAACACATGTGGATGATTTGTGATAAACTGGAGATATCACTCCAGTCTGGAAGGAGTCTGATGTGAAAAAGCCCTTGGCAACGTTGACCTTAGCCCTCCATATAGTATCTCCAATACATGTCTGCCTAAAAGTTGTAGTAGTAGATTGCAGTGAGCACCTCCTTAGTGAAATGGAGATGTTGAACATACTATTTTCTTATGAGGTAGGATGACCTTTTTCTCATCTAGCCTTTTTTCTTTGAGAAGCTTATATCTTTCTGTTTATTTTCCTGGACATGCCGCAGACCAAGGAGGTCAGAAACAACAGCAGCGATGACTGGAAACAAGTGATCTGAGCAAAAACCTTGAAGTTAAAAACCAAGATCTTCACAACATGCCCACCACTACTTTTAGACTTTACCAACATTAAACTGTAGTACAAACCTCCAACTTCTTCAACTAACACAAGAAAAATCAATCTAAAACTAATCTGTTTGATGTCGGATTAGATGCTGACGATTTGCCTACTCTGCATATTTACGGTGAGGGAGAGGAATCAGACAAGGATTTTGATGACCCAGTCTATGAAAGAAGGCTGACTGGTGTAAACAATGAACTATAAAACAGGGATCACCAATTATTTTCAACAGTTTTGGTGGTGGATTTTTCCTGTTGATGAATGCATGCTGTGTGTGGTTGAGAGATGTTAGCTGGAATACAGAGGTGGAAAATAGCACGTTTAGAGTCAGATTAGCACATGAACAATCTGCCTACTCTGAACACACCTTCGCCCAAATTCTTAGCACTTGCTCTAATTACCTACCAAAGAAAGATATTTGGTTGGAATTGTGTATATTTTGTGCAGATGTTATTCTGGACTTGAAACAGCATTCATAGCACTGAAAATATGGGTGTTATGCAACTAAATTTCCCAATGATAATCAATCAAACTTGCAGTCACTGGGTCAGAGACTGATACTTTAGGGGATAGAAGAGGAGAATGTTTTGAGATACACTGTACAGGAGTCCATATGGGGAAGGAAGGACAAAGCAGGTGACAAGTCACCATAGGATGAGGCCATACATTAATTCCTCAGCAGTGGAATCAGATGAGGCCTTTGATAGCTCAGGTTACAAAGAAGATCTATTGGTATAAACATTGAATATATTGTCTGGGAAAGCCTGCCAGAAAGCTTATATACAATGCCAAGGAGCATGGAGGAGTCCACCTCCTACTTCACAAGGTGCATTTTGCAGAGAAAGGAATTTATACTTTCCAATGTAAGGGAGATTGATACCTTCATCAGCACACCTATAGAACCTATTATGATGCAGCAGCTGAGAACCAATATCACAGTGGTGGATTTTACTATACCTTTGAGGATTGGTGGGAGGTAGGAAGAGTAACAAAATAGTATGGGAAGACACTGGGAGGAGTGTCCAATGCTCTGCTGTCACTGTATCACTTTGTTAGCAGTGAGAAATATGGCAGATTAACAGCCTACCAAGAACCCAGTGAGCCACCTAAATGGTCAATTAAGGAGCTTATCCAGCTTTCTCAGACATTTATCACAACGGGAGCTCCCATTGTCATACTGGGAGATAGATTGTTGAATCCTGGTGGCCTTTTAGTTAGCACTGAGTTTGGGGAGTTGGGGAATAGAGGGCACTCCTTTTTGTATTATAAGGGCTCCCTGATGATAATGGATGCTTCAAGAATGATGACAATGCCTGTTCTTACTGAGTCGTTAACCAATCCCCTTCCCCGCTGCAAACCACCTCCTCATTCTCAGAGCCAGCTAGGCAGGTTCAGGCATCCCCAGACACCATTCACTCATCTTCAAGGTACACGATCATCAAAACATTTCATTCTCCAGGAGATGCCAATGCCCACCACAACCCTTGGGGAAGGACCATGTCTTTAATTGGCAACAGATATCAATTTGCTATTGCCAGCAAAATGTGGCCTTAGCAGGAGTGGGGACTTCTGACATCTACACAAAATTCTGCTGACAGTTTCTAGAGAAGCACAAATAGTTTCTTTGCTCCTTGAAAAGCTGCTACTGAAGCTCACTCTGCTGGTTTAAATTCCAAGACTGCTGCCATCATGCTCAAGCTACAAATGTTAAAAGGGGTTCCAGACTATTACAGCAATATATCAATTTGTTCTCAGAAAGATCACAAAAATTGCTGAGGCTCAACCCTAAGTGAGTGGCAGTGGGTTTATAGAATAGAATTGTGCTGTCTTCTCACAGAATGACAACATGCCTGATCCCACCTTTGCCACTTTTATGGTACTGTTGCTGTTGCTGTCAGCTTTCCAGCACATACTAATACAGCTCAATGTTGAGAGGATGCAGTCTGTTGCCAGGGCGATTAATGGCCAGTGTCAGTGCTATGGAGGTTGTCTTCTAAGAACGTCTACAGTCTCCTCAATGAGGTTCAGCAGCTTTCCACCTAAATGCTGCAGCTACAGATGAAGCACCTCCTGGGAGCACTTGGAAGACTTCTGAATGTATATGGAAAATAAACGCTAAGGGAATTCACAAGGGTAGTTTGCTTCATTTTGCATGTGTTATTCAGTGATTTATTTGATAAATTTGGATTTGAGTTTGCATTTGGTGGTGGTATTTGCTGATGGGGAAACCTAAAAGTGTTACCAGGTAGAAGACAACATGATAGTGAGAAAGGAAAAATAAGAGTTGTGGAACTGTTAGTGAATGAATGTGTAAGGTTGAGGTTACTGGTATTGCTGAATAATAATCTGATTGTGTGGAGCTCTATGTTGCAGCCTTTCTTTGTCTTGTTCCACTTTCTGTTGTATTTCCTTCTCCTTCATTTTCGCTTTCTCCTCCGTCACTTCATGCTTCTGCTTCTTAGCTTCTCATCTGGCAACCTAAGGGCTGTTCCTGAATAATGGCTATGTTGTGTGACATGAAGGATTCTGCCATACATCTCAATTCCTAAATGGCTGAGTAACTGTTCTTCTCCTTAAAAGTAGTCTAGACACCAGAAATATTGGATCATGTCTTCCAGTCAACGGTTGACCTGCCACCGGCTATGATAAAAACGGTCATTTACCTTTATGTGCTGGAACTTTAGGGACTGTCCAGGCTGCAGGCTGCAGCCCATCAACACAGGTAGCCAGAAAGTACTGATGCAATGCAAAAGTGTTGGCCATTACTCCCCTTTTGCTATCAGCAGCACCGGAAATGATCCTTGAGGTCCTGCAACCTTGCAGTGAACTGAAATGAGTGTCTTTCAAAGTTCTGTATTTTTAACTACTTTTAATCTTTAAAAGTCTTTTAATTACTTCTATATGTTTGTATAACCTTTACTTTAATGTAACTAAACATGGAAAAGCTTTGACATAAATTAAAGAAGGACTTAAAATGAAACAACTGGTTAACTGCATTGATATTTATTGAAATAAAAACAGAAATGCTTGAAACACTGATCAGGTCAGGCAGAATCTGTGGAGAGAAACATAGTTAACATCTCAGGTCTATGACTCTTCATGGGTGTGGATGGGTAGGAAGGGTTGGGGAGGTAAGTGAGGAAATGTATGAGGAGCAGAGTGGATGAGTGAAGGAAGTGGAATGTTCAGCAAGATTACTGGTAAAAACAATTTGTATAAGAAAATGGCCTTCCCAATATACCTTCCTCCTTAAATCGCTTCATACTATAGTCCATTGCCTCAAATCAGAAATTCTTGGCAGAATAGTTTAAATTTCAGGGTACTTTAGGACATCCAGTCCAAGCCTACTATGGGATTAATATTGAAAAAATCCATGGAGGGGTCAGGACAGCGTATATCTACAAATGTAAATTTGATGTTTGTGTATAAGCACCGTGTGTGCATGGACGAAACTTCCTCTGGCTCCGCTGCACAACAGCAGGGAATGTCTTAGAGTTTATTGCTACTTTTATTAGACGATCTGGCCAGTTCAAGGTCACTGAAATTTGTTTCAGAATGTTCCCTTTGGCAGTATGACTCTTGAAGCCATGCACATGTATGTGCTAGTTTTCTACCGGATTCATGAGTCGTGTATCGAATAAATAACCGTTGGCATGCAGTAATTAGCTTTTGATTTGTCATGCTGGTTCAAATACAAGTGGAACAGAGTTCTGCTGCAATATGAAAGAATCATGATTCTTATTGAGGTGGTGGGTAATTTGTGGCACAATGTATTGCCTGTGGTCAAATATGAGCTGCACAATGATGGGGTGCAATCACTTCCTGTTTTTGAATACAGCAGAGTTCACACGGGCAGCATGTAAGGCAATTTACTTGCAGTCTGTAGAATCAAGCACAATGGGGAATTGTGCAAACCCACCTATACTTCTGCACATTTCTGGCAAAAATGTACATGGTTTCTTGTTGTCTAGAGAGCCTAAGTGACATCCCACATAAACAGTTCACTGTTAATATTGCTAATATTGCTAACATCTCCAGCAGAAATCTAACAGGGACTGCAAACATAAATATTACGAATTGCTGTTAATGAGACAGCAGTGGCAGTTATGGTGTAGCAGTTGGTTGATTTTAGCTACTGCTTCTTTTGTGAAGTGAAGAAGAACCTGCATTAGTCTTTGCTGATGTTGAGGAAAAGAATACCTCTTCCTCCATGGATATAGCCTCTTGCTGAATGCAGTGCTCCTTCCCCATCCTCCCTTTTTTAGCGGATTGTCCTGTCTCACATGGCCATTCTTCATTCTCCAAGCTATGTTCAATTTGCAGAGAAAGCTCTAACAGGTTCCCTATCTGAGAAGCAACTTCTTTTAGCACAACAATTGTAAAACTAATCATACCATTTCATGTAGAGAACAGAAACATTAGACAAGCAGAGGAAATGTTCAAAGATGTAGACACTTGCTCGAACAATCAGAAAAATTGGGTAGTCACAGGCTCAGATTAAGGGATTGGCCATCTAAGACTGTTACAAGGAGAAGTTTCTTCACTAAAAGGTTATGACCTATTGCAGTTCTATATTGCAGAAAGTTATGGATGCTTAATCAGTCGTTCAGTACACATTTCATACGAGTTAGAGCACAGAATGATCGAGAACAGAATGCTTAATTTAACTGAATATTGAAGTCATAAATTTGATGCAATTGATATTTGTGTGAGGAGAGGAAGTGCTGCATTTTAAATGTTTTGGTGAGTGCTCTTCTGTTGTTTCCAACTATGTGTGGTATTTAATGAAGGTGAGAGGATATTGCGTGGCTGAAAGAATGTCAGAGAACTCTTGGTGTCTAGGAATATTGAGGACTGGATAAGAAGGAAAAGAGAGGTTTTTAACAAGTACAAGGGGATCAATTCAATGGAGGCCCTAATGGAGTATAGAAAATGCAGGAGTAAACTTAAGAACATAACTAAGAGAGCAAAGAGGAGGAATGAAATAAACAGTGGTGGGTAAGATCAGGAAGAATCCCAAGATATTCTATCAGTGAAGCAAAGGGAAGAGGATAACCAGGGAATGAGGAGGGCATGTTAGAAAACAAGGGGCACACTGTGCATAGAGCTCAAGGACATTGGTAGGGTGAAAAAAGAGTACTCCATATCTGTCTTCACTTTGGAGAAAGAGGATGTAGGTACAGAACTTAGGAAGAGGGACTGTGTGGTCCTTAAGCAGTTTGACGTAGGAAGTGAGGAGATATTGGAGGTTTTGGTGGGCTTAAAAGTGGACAAATCCACAAGTCCACATGAGTTGTATCCCTCATTGCTGTGGGAATCATTGAATCATAGAATCCCTCCAGTGTGGAAACAGACCCTTCGGCCCAACAAGTCCACACCGACCCTTGGAGCATCCCACCCAGACCCATCCCCCTATAACCCACCAAAGCTACACATCCCTGAACACTATGGGCAATTTAGCATGGCCAATCCACCTAACCTGCAAATCTTTGGACTGTGGGAGGAAACCTGAGCACCCGGACGAAACCCACGCAGACACGGGGAGGATGTGCAAATTCCACACAGACAGTCGCCTGAGGGTGGAATTGAATCCGGTCCCTGATGCCGTGAGGCAACAGTGCTAACCACTGAGCCACCGTGCTGCCCCAAAATGAAGAAGAAAATTACAGGGACTCTAACCCACATTTTTAATTCCTCTCTTGCCGCAGGGGAGGTGCTAAGGATTGGAGGACAGCAAATATGATCCACTTTTCAAGAAGGGTGATAGACATTAACTGTCGCATTACATGCCAGGTGAGTCTAACATCAATGGTAGGGAAACTATGGGAGAAAATTCTGAAGGGAGAAATGAATCTCCAGTTGCAGATTAGGATTTGATCAGGGAGAGTCAGCATGGTTTCATTTAAGGGAGGCATTCCAAACAAATTTGATTTAATTTTTTGAGGTGTATAGATGAGGACAAAGTAGTTGATATGGTCAATATGATTTTCAGCAAAGCCTTTGACAAGATCCCACATGGGACACTAGTAAAGATGGTAAAAGCTGTTGGAATCCAGAGTAACTTGGCAAGTTGGATCCAAAACTGCCATAGTAGTAGGAGACAGAGCGTGGTGTTAGAAGGCTGTTTGTATAACTGGAGGCTGGCACTCAATGATGGACCACAGGGATCAGTGCTGTGTCCTTTATTGTTCGTGATATACTATATATATAAACAATTATAAAGAAAATGTGGGTGGGATGATGATAAGTAGATTTGCAGATGGCACAAAGATTGGCCAAGTGATTGACAGTGAGGAAGAAGGTCTTAGGTTGCAGGAGGATATAGACGGATGGGTCAGATGGGCTGATCAGTGGCAAATGGAATTTTACACGTTAAGTATGAGGTGACACACTTTGGGAGATGTTTTAAGTACTTGGACTTGGTGCTTGGACTCCAAGTATTCACAAAATATATAAGAACGTAAGAACTAGGAGCAGGAGTAGGCCATCTGGCCCCTCAAGCCTGCCCCGCCATTTAATAAGATCATGGCTGATCTTTTTGAGACTCAGCTCCACTTACCCGCCCACTCACCACAACCTTTAATTCCTTTACTGTTCAAAAATTTATCTAGCCTTGTCTTAAAAACATTCAGTGAGGTAGCTTCAACCGCTTCACTGGGCAGGGAATTCCACAGATTCACAACTCTTTGGGTGAAGAAGTCCCTCCTGACCTCAGTCCTACATCTGCTTCCCTTTATTTTGAGGCGATGCCCTCTAGTCCTAGTTTCACCTGCTAGCGGAAACAACCTCCCTGCCTCCACCTTATCTATTCCCTTCATAATCTTATATGTTTCTATAAGATCTCCCCTCATTCTTCTGAATTCCAATGAGTATAATCCCAGTCTACTCAGTCTCTCCTCATAATCCAACCCTCTCAACTCTGGAATCAACCGAGTGAATCTTCTCTGCACCCCCTCCAGTGCTAGTATATCTCTTCTCAAGTAAGAAGACCAAAACTGCACATAGTATTCCAGGTGTGGCCTCACCAGGACTCTATACAGCTGCAGCAGAGCCTCCCTGTTTTTAAACTCCATCCCTCTAGCAACGGCAGACAAAATTTCATTTGCCTTTTTAATTACCTGCTGCACCTGCAATCCTACTTTTAGCGATTCATGCACAAGGACACCCAAGTCCCTCTGCACAGCAGCGTGCTGCAATTTTTTACCATTTAAAACATTTTCCTGTTATTCCTACCAAAATGGATGACCTCACACTTATCAACATTGTACTCCATCTGCCAGACCTTTGCCCACTCACTTAGACTATCTATATCCCTCTGCAGACTTTCAGTGTCTTCTACACACTTTGCTCTACCACTCACCTTAGTGTCATCTGCAAATTTTGACACACCACACTTAGTCCCCAAGTCCAAATCATCTATATGTAAATTGTAAACAATTGCGGTCCCAACACTGATCCCTGAGGCACACCACTAGCCACTGACCGCCAACCAGAAAAACACCCATTTACCCCTACTCTTTGCTTTCTATTGGTCAACCAATCCTCTATCCATGCCAATACATTACCTGTAATACCGTGGAACTTTATCTTATGTAGCAGCCTTTGGTGTGGCACCTCGTCAAATGCCTTCTGGAAATCCAGATACACCACATCCACAGGTTCCCCACTGTCCACCATGCAAGTAATGTCCTCAAAGAATTCCACCAAATTAGTTAAACATGACCTACCCTTCATGAACCCATGCTGGGTGTTTCCAATGGGACAATTTATATCCAGATGTCTTGCGATTTCTTCCTTAATGATAGATTCAAGCATTTTCCCCACTACCGAAGTTAAGCTAACTGGCCTATAGTTACCTGCTTTTTGTCTACTTCCTTTTTTAAACAGTGGCGTCACATTGGCTGTTTTCCAATCTGCGGGAACCACCCCAGAGTCCAGTGAATTTTGGTAAATAATTACTAGTGCATTTGCTATTTCCCCCATCACCTCTTTTAGTACCCTGGGATGCATTTCATCAGGGCTAGGAGACTTGTCTACCTTTAGCCCCATTAGCTTGCCCAGCACTGCCTCCTTAGTGATAATGATAGTTTCTAGGTCCTCGCCTGCTATAACCTTCTTGCCATTAGTTTTCGGCATGTTATTTGTGTCTTCCACTGTGAAGACCGACACGAAATAACGGTTTAATGTCTCGGCTATTTCCTCATTCCCAGTTATTAAATTGGCCTTCTCATCCTCTAAAGGACCAATGTTTACCTTCGCCACTCTTTTACGATTTACATATTTATAGAAACTTTTGCTGCCTGTTTTTATATTCTGAGCTAGGTTACTCTCATAATCTATCTTACTTTTCTTTATAATTTTTTTGTGGCTTTCTGTTGGCCTTTAAAGATTTCCCAGTCTACTAGTTTCCCACTACTCTTTGCTTTTTTGTATGTGTTTTTTTTTCAATCTGATACTTTCCTTTATTTCCTTAGACATCCATGGTGGCTCTCTCTTTTCCTACTGTTCTTCCTTATCACTGGAATATACTTCTGCTGAGCACTGTGAAAAATCGTTTTGAAAGTCCTCCACTGTTCCTCAATTGACCCACCATAAAGTTTTTGCTCCCATTTTACCTTAGCTAACTCCTCCCTCATTTCTTCACAGTCTCCTTTGTTTAAGCACAGGACATAGGTACTGGATTTAACCTTCTCACGCTCCATCTGTATTTTAAATTCGATCATACTGTGATCGCTCCTTCCGATAAGATCCCTAACTGTGAGATCATTAATTATTCCTGTCTCATTACACAGGACTAGATCTAGGATAGCTTGCTCCCTTGTGGGTTCCATTACATATTGTTCAAGGAAATTATTGTGGATGCATTCTATGAACCCCTCCTCAAGGCTGCCATGACCGACCTGGTTTGACCAATCGATATGTAGATTAAAATCCCCCATGATAATTGCTGTACCATTTTTACATGCATTAGCTATTTCTATGTTTATTGCCTGCCCCACCACGATGTCATTATTTGGTGGCCTATAGACCACACCTATCAGTGACTTCTTCTCCCTGCTGTTCCTAATTTCCACCCAAATGGATTCAACGTTTTGTTCAGTAGAACCTATATCATCTCTCACTACCGCCTGATATCATCCTTAAAAATCAGAGCAACACCACCTCCCTTACCTTCCTGTCTGTCCTTCCGAACAGTTTGATACCCCTGGATATTTAACTCCCAGTCATGACCATCCTGTAACCATGTCTCTGTAATGGCCACTAAATCATACCCATTTGCCATGATTTGCGCCGTCAACTCATCCACCTTTTTTTGAATGCTCCGAGCATTCAGATAAAGTGCTCTTATGCCAGTTTTTGCACCTTCTTTTTGGGTCCTATTACCTCCATTGCTAACAGCTCTTGAGTTCTCCTTCCCTTTAACTTTTTTCCTAATTTTCAATGGAGTTGAAGCTTCCTTGTCACCTGCTAACCTGCTGCTTTGCCTTACATTAATTGTTATTCTCCCTCTCCGCTCACTTCTCCCTTCCCCCCTACTTACTAGTTTAAAGTCCTATTAACCACCCTATGTACCCTTTTCGCCAGAACACTGGACCCGGCCCTGTTCAGGTGGAGTCCATCCCAGCGGTATAGATCCCTCCTGTCCCAGAACTGATGCCAGTGCCCCATGAAAAGGAAACCCTCTTTCCCACACCACCCTTTTAGCCACGTGTTTACTTCCCTGATCCTCGTCTCCCTATGCCAATTTTCACATGGCTCGGGCAGCAATCCAGAGATTATGACCCTTGAAGACCTGTTTTTTTAATTTTGTTCCTAGCTTTTCATAATCCCGAAACAGGTCTTTTTTCCTAGTCCTACCTATGTTGTTGGTACCTACGTGGACCACAACAACTGGATCCTGCCCGCTCCCTCTCTAGTATCCTCTCAAGCCGATCAGAGATGTCTTGCACCCTGGCACCGGGTAGGCAACACACCATGCGGGATTCTCTATCTTGCTCGCAAAGGATACTGTCTATCCCCCTGATGATGGAATCCCCTACAACTACAATCTGTCATTCTGCTCCTCCCTCTTGAATGGCCTCCTGGACTATGATACCATGGTCAGTTGACTCATCCTTCCTGCAGCCCTGTTCCTCATCCATGCAGGGAGCAATTGCCTCATACCTGTGGGACAATGTCAAGGGCTGCGGCTCCTGTGTTCCTGTCTGCAGGGTCCCTCTACCTGCCTCACTCGCAGTCACACACTGCTGTCCCTGCCCGCCGATCGAATTAACATTAGTTAGTCTACCAGGTGTGACTGCCTCCTGGAACACAGCATCCAGGTATTTCTCCCCCTCCCGGATGTGCAGCAGTGTTTGGAGTTCGGATTCCAGCTCACCAATTTTGAGCCAGAGCTCCTCAAGCAGCCAACACTTGCTGCAGATGTAGTCACTGCCATTCTCAATGGGATCGGCTAGCTCCCACATCATAAAGCTGCAAAACATCACCTGGCCTGCCATCTCTACTTAGTTAATTATTTAAAATTAATTAGTTTTTTTTAGTTTTGCAGTGTTTTCTGCATCAGTAAGCTTACTACCGTTATATACGTTATATAACCCTCCGTTATGAATGATTTAGATGAGGAACTTAAACGTATGAGGAATGCAGACTATTATTTTAATGGTGATAGATTGGGATAAGGCGAGGTGAATGAGACTTGGGTCTTCTTGTACGTGTGTTACTGAAATTACGTAAGAATGCAGGAACGGCAATACTGATAAACTGAACACAGTTTAACGATACAGAGTGACCCATTTAGGACTGAGATGAGGAGAAATGTCTTCACCCAGAGAATGGTGAGCCTGTGGAATTGACTGTCACAAAAGGCAGTTGAGGTCAAAACATTGAGTATTTTCAAGAAGGAGTTAGACATGGTTCTAAGGCTAAAGGGAACAAAGGATATGGTGAGAAAGCAGGAATGATGTAGTGAATTGGATGATCAGCCGTGATCATACTGAATGTTGGAACATGCTTAAAGGGCTGAATGGCCTACTCCTGCTCCTATTTTCTACGTTTCTATGTTAATAAAAAGAGAAAGATAGAATATATGATTGAACTACTGAGAAATATAAAAACAGATTTTAAGGGCTTTGAAGAGTAAATAAGAAGAAAGTGTAAAACTACAATAAACATTGGTCCCAGAGAGGTAAAGAGAGAAAAGAAATGCTATTGTGAAGAAGGAAATAGCAGAAGCATTGAACAAATATTTTTTGTATACCTTCACAGTAAATGTATAAATGTGTTGCAAAGTTGCGAAGTATTTTTGAATTGGAAGGCAGAAAGCTAAAATGCCTTTAAGAGGTAAAGTGCTTTTAAACTTAAGCAGAGACGGTGTCTGTAAGCAGCTGGGAAGGGTCCAGACCCAAAACGTCACTTTTCCTGTTCCTCTGATGCTGCCTGGCCTGCTGTGTTCCTCCAGCTCCACACCTTGTTATCTCAGACTCCAGCATCGGCAGTTCCTACTATCTCTGGGAAAAAGTACAGACAGTTCTAAAATTGCAACATGTATCCATTGGCTATGTGAGTGAACCCTCAAGCTCGTTTTGATGATTTGACAATGAGTTTGAATTTGGCCAATTAATTTAAAACAAGCATCTAAATACGGAAAGCCAATTAAATTTAAATCTGATGGTGTTGACAACATCAAACCTATCCTATGCAAGATACACTATTATGTCATTACGGGTATAAAGACATTTGGAAAACTGGGCAAGAGCCAACTTCTATCTGAGAGGAAAACCAAACTTCAACTTCAGCAAAAGCAAGTCTGCCATCTGAGATACAAACCTGTCCTTCACAAAAAAAATTATTAAGCTCTCTGAAAAGACCCATCAAAGGTACCAAGGCATTTTAGCTCAAAGTCCTCACCGAAGAAATTAGAGAAAAACATCCAAGACTGCAGAATCAGCGGAAGATAAACGTTCGCGGCGTGAGATCAACAGAAGGAAGATTGGAGATAAAGCAAAGACATAGACTCTGTAAACTTGGAGAGATTAAGTTTTAATTTATTGTTGTCTTATTAATTGTGTTTATATAAGGGGGACATGTGTTTATTTGAACAGCATTCCAGTAGAATTTAGACCAGTTAGGAAGTGGTTAGCAGTCGAGGGGATTTCAGTTTGTTAGTAATTCTGTTAATTTGTTCATTGTTAGGGTCAAACAAATAAATTGTTTCTCATTATTTGTGAAGTGGAGATCAGGGATTTTCTTTTAAATATTCTTTTAACAGATTACGAGGGGAAGGGCATGCTTCACTATTTATTTTGGGGGCAATTATTAGAGAGGAACCTCTACTCCCATCATAACAGGTTGGGGCTTGTGTTTTGGTTTAATTATCAGAGGGGTTCGGCCATTTCCTCTCTATAACAAATTGCATGTAGGAAGTAAAGGATAATCCTTAAGAATGATGATCTTAAGGCACTTAATACCAGCTAGGAAAATGTACTGGAGAAATCACAGGATCTGATTGCCTACTTAGTTGCAGAAATGGTCCCAGCAAATGGATATTTACAAATCCAATACTGCTATTCAAGTAAAGAGGGAATAGAAAAACATGGAACTGCAGGCCAGTTGGCCTGACATCAGTTGTTGGGAAAATCTTGGAATTTATTAAGCATGTCTTATCCAATGTACTTAGAAATTAATTATTTGCTTAAATACTGATAATAGGAAAGTTGTATTTTATAACTTTATTTGTGTTTTTTGAGGATGTAATTAGTAGGGTAGATAATGGCCAAAAACTAAAGTTAGATTTGCAAAAAGGAAACATTGAATAAAATGCTACACAAACGATAAAGGCATGAGGTAAGAGTGCATACAGTTGAGGGTAACATCTTAGAATGAATTGTGAATTGATTAGCAAACAGGAAGCAAATATCATGTTAGCCTTGATTGTAAAGGGTCTGAAGTACTTGCAAAAAGCCTGGAGTACAACAATTAGTAAGTTTTTTTACAATTGTGTAGGGCTTTTAAAAGACCAAACCTAGCGTATTGTGCATGATTTTGGTTTCCATGTTTAAGGAAGGATATACTTGCATTGTAACATTATACTTGAACAGTGAAATTTCACTAGACTGGTTCCTGTAATGAGAGCCTAAATGAGTGGCATTTACTCTCTACAGTTCAGAAGAATTGAGAGGTGATCTCATTGAAACATACAAGATTCTGAAGGAACTTAACTTGTAGGCACTTAAAGTTTGGAGCTCTGGTTATGGAATCTAGAAGTGGCAGAATAGTCTCGGGATAAGAAGTCAATCATTAAGGGCCGAGAAGAGAAAGATATTCTTCATTTAAAGGGATTGGAACTCTTTGGAACTCCAGTGGGTTGCTCAAACAACTAACTTCAAACAATTTCACTGTCCCTTTTATATGGTGCTTGGGTGTGGTGGTCATGGTTGTTGTGGGCGGGGCCATCGGGGTTGGAAGTTCTTCAAATTTAGCATTACATTAGCTGTGTGGATAGCATATTAAAAAGGCAGAAGTGTTTAAAATCATTGAGTACTTTTAAGATTGAGCTGGACAGGGTTTTGGTCTTTCAGAGAAGAAAGAAATATGGGGAAATTGCAGGAAACTGTGCTCAGGCAGAAGATCAGCTATGATTTGATTGAATGTGGAGCATAGTATATGTTATTCTTGTTCCTATTTCTTACATTCAAGACTGATTGATAGATTGCTCAATACCTAAGAAAATTAAAGGAAATGGGGTCAGATGGGTGGAGTTGAGTTAAAGATCAGCCTTAATTCACTATTGTTCCTCTGGGAAGGACATCTGCCATATTCATCTGGCCTGGCCTATGTGTGACTCCAGACCCACAGAAATGTGGTTTATTTCTAGCTGCTGACAGAAGGAATTAGGGATGGGTGTCAAATTCTGGGATGTCAGTGACACTCACATCACATGAACAAAAAAAATTCACTTATTAAGTTGTGAAGCAAGTTCAAAAGGCTGAATGGCCTATTCCTGCTCCTATTTCTAATGTTTTTATGCACTTATGTTCTTGAAACTAATTTGTAACAACTTCATGATCCTTTGAAAAATCAGAGTGCGAGTAGTGTGATGAGGGTTGGGGGTATGTCTTTCATGATTGGCATCTCATTTAGCTATGCAAGTGGGATTGCAAAATGGATAAATGGTATTTTCAAATCAATGTTGCACACTAATTCGCACTTTCTTTCTGTATATTTTTGATGGTCAATCGGTATGCACATGCAACCCATTTACCAAGGTTGCATCCTGTGTACCATATTGCAAATGCACACACTTAACTGCAATGTATTTTGCTGACTATGTAATGTCTAAAAAGGATACAAAGCAGATTCAAGACAATGTGACCCAATTTAAGCTCCTACACTGTCCAGAACAATAAAAAATCTTAAATTTAGAGGCCATCTTCAAAGCTTTCGACTAAAATTTTCATGATACAATATATGGTTCCCCTCAATGGAGACCTTACATGAAATAGACAATGTGAAGGAAACTAAGAAACCTCCATTACTTTTTTGGGCATTTAAAATAACGTGAGAAGAGAATGGATAGGTATATCAAGTGACTGACTCACTGGTTGAAGCATTGCACAATCATCGTAGAAAATAAAATTTTGACCTGAATCAAAAGATCTTTGTCTTTTTATTTGTAAATCATCATCTTGCACCATGAAGCCTTCGTTCAGTTCGATATTATCTGAAACATAAAGTCATCAAAATTATGAAAATATAGTGACAATTGATATTATTCTTGGAATATAAGGTATAAAATATTGGAGTGAAAACTGCTCTGGAACTATCTAGCTTAATGTGCTCTCCCCAATACATAATTTACAGAAAGTAGCCAACACTGTATGCCCGTACAATGATAGGGCATAGGGGTTGCAGGTTCACATGATGGCATTTTCCACATGACTTTCTTCGCCCTCGACCTGAAAATTCATAGCCAGAACTATGCCACTGTGCCAGAAATCCTTTGAGCCCCTCCTGTGAACTTAGTGTTGGATGTTTGTACTGTGCATTGTGTTAGGACATCCACAAATGTTACTATAGTAAATATTTAAAATATCGATGTATTAAATAATCATTTATGGTTTGTGTTGATGACAATTTCAAAGCTTAATTAGATATTCCTTCTTGTTTACTGTTGATTTTTGTCAGGAAAAACTGGAAGCAATTGGACAGTAAACCAATGATACAGCAGAGAGAAGGTGCTGCTAAGAGAACCCTGAGAGCTAGGTGCTAATTAAAAAGTAGAAACTTGAGGGCAGGAATTTAGGGATGTTACACAGGCCGCGTGCTGACTGTTAAAGGTGTAGATAGATTTGTAGAATGACAATCTCATGAAGGCTTAACTGCAAGGAGTGAATGTTATCTCACAGCTGTACTGAGGTCCAGCTGGACCCTATCTGAGGTACTGCATTCAAATCTGGGCACCACACCTTATGAAAGGATGATTGAGGTGCATCAGAATGCTACCAAGGTTCAAAAGTGAATTAAAGTTGCAGCCTTGTCTTATCATAAATGTAGAAGATTACGAGGTAATGTAACAGATGTGTTTGAGATAATTAAAGGAATTAATAGGATAGTTGGAAAAATAATTTCTTTTGGTGGGACAGTCCATACACAGAAACATGAAAAATAGTAGCAAGCATTAGCCCTTTGAGCCTGCTCTGCCATTAAATATAATCATAATTCATCCAAATGTTTCCGTTTTCTCCTCATACCCTTTGATCCCTTTAATCCTAATAACTTGCAGTTCTGGTCACTGCACTGTAGGAAAGATGTGACTTCACTGGAGGGGGTGCAGAGGAGATATATCAGGATGTTGCCTGAGATATAGCATCTCAGCTATGAAAAGAAGCTGGATAAACACGGGATGTTTTCTTTGGAGCAGAGAAGGTCAAGGGGGATGTGATAGAGGTACATAAGATTATGAGACCCATGGACAGGGTGGATAGAAAGTAGCTGTTCCCCTTAGCTGGAGGATCAGCAACAAGGGACATGTTTTTAAGGTAGAAAGAAGGTTTAGAGGGGATTTGAGGAAAAGTTCTTTTCACCCAAAGTATAGTGGGGTCTGGAACATACTGTCTTGGAGGGCAGTTGAGGTGGGTAATTTCACAAACTTTAAAAAGTACTTAGATAAACACTTGAAATGTCATAATATTCAAGACTATGGGCCTAGTGTTGGAACGTGGGACAAGTGTAGATTTAGTGTAGTTTTGGCAGTACAGACTCAATAGGATGAAGGGCCTCTTCTGTATTGTCTGATTCTATGATTCAATTAATGTTATCCTTCTTGAAAACATCCAATGTTTTGACCTTAAATGCTTTCTGTGGCAGAGAATTCCACAGACATACTGCTTTCTGGGTAACGACATTTCTCCTCATCTCAGTCCTAAAGGGCCTACCCTGTATCCTTAAAACTGTAAACCCTCATTCTGGACTCCCAGTCACTGTGAATATCCATCCTGTGTTTAGCCTACTTAATCTACAATTTTATAGGCTCCTATGAGATCCCCTTTCATTTCTCTAAACTCCAGTGAATAAAGTTCTAAACAATCCAATCTGTCTTCATGTATCAGACCTGCCATCCCAGTCTGGTATGCCTTCATTGCACACCCTCCTTGGCCAGGACATCTTTCTACAGATAAGAGACTGAAACTGGACACAATAATCTAGGTGTGGTCTTATCAAGGCCCCGTACAATTGTAACAAGATGTCCCTGCTCCTGTACTCGAATTCTGTTGCTATAAAGGCCAACATACCATTTGCTTTTTTCACTGCCTACTGCAACTGCATGCTTACTTTCAGGGACTGGTGTATAAGGACACCCAGATCTCATTGCACCTCTATCGGCTTTTAGATAATAACCTATAAAATTCCTACAGTGTAGAAACAGGCCATTTGGTCCATCGAGTCCACACCAATCCTCCGAAGAGCATTCCACCCAGAACTACCCCCTACCTTAACTCTATAATTCTGCACTTCCCATGGCTAATCCACCTGGTTTGCACATCCCTGAACATGCCCATGGGCAATTTAGCATGGCCAATCCACCTAATCTGCACATCTTTGGACTGTGGGAGGAAACCAAAACACTCAGAGGAAACCCACATAGAGAATGTGCAAACTCCACACAGTTAGTCACCCGAAGTTGGTAACAAACCTGGGTCCTTGTCACTGTGAGGCAGCAGTGCTAACCACTGAGTCACTGTGCTGCCCTAATGTGCTGGCCTGTTTTTGCTACGAAGCGGATAGACTCACATTTATCCCCTTCAGTATACTTCATCTGCCATGCATTTGTCCACTCACTCTAGTTTTCCAAATTACACTGAAGAATCCCTATATTCTCCTCAGAATACACCCTCCCATCCAGCTTTGTATTAACTGCAAACATGAAGATACTGTACTTAGTTCCCTCATTTTAATAATTTATAAATATTGTGAATAACTGGGATCTAAGCACTGATCCCTGCAATGGAAATAACTTACTGAGCATTACACTGCCTGCCACTTGGAAAAAGATCTGCTTCTTCTTACTGTCTGTTTCCCAGTTGCTAATCAGTTCTCTATCCATTTACACTGATCCCAATCCCATACACTTCAATTTTACGTTTGTCTCTTAAGTGGGGCCTTGTCAAAAGCTTTCTGAAAGTCCAAGTAAACCACATCCAAACCATAGGGTGGCCTGTTCTGTAGTTGATTCCTCAATGTATTGATCTAGAAAATATTCCCATACACGCTCCAGGAATTCCAGGATGTTAGCATCGCTAGAAGGCAGCATTTATTGCCCATTCCTAGTTGCTTGAGAATGCGATGGTGAGATGCCTTCTTGAACCTCTGCATTTTCTGTTACTTGGTCTACCCATATAGATTTCACTTCAACTGAGTTAATATTATTCTTCAATATCGTATCAATTTTCTCTTTCACAGGAATACTATGCCACCACCTCCTTTTTGTTCATCCTTCCAAAAACTGAATACCCCTGGAAATTCATTTCCCACCCCTAATCACCCTGCAGGCAAGTCTCCATAATCCCAACTGTATCATGCCCTTTTATATCTATTTATGTGACTAATTTGCCCATTTTGTTATGAATGCTCTGTGGATTAAGACAGAAGGCTTTAAGGCTTGTCTTTTTAACATTCTTAGCAATATTTTGAACTGTGTCTCTGTTTGATTCTCGCCCTTGAATTCTCTGCCTATCACTTTTCTTATTTCTCATCTGTCTTTGTTATCTGCCCCCATTTCCCTCCCTTTTGTCTTCATGTATAGGTTTCTATCCCTCGCCCTTTTTGTTTAAACCCTTCCCAGCCATCCTAGTAAATACTCCCTCTCAGACATCAGTTCCAGTCTATAACTAATGGTAGAAGCAAATTACTGCAGACTCTAGAATCCGTACTGAAAACAACAAGTGCTGGAGATCACAGGGGGTTCAGGCAGCATCCATGGAGAGAGAGCAAGCTAACATTTCAAGTCTAGATGACTCTTCATCAGAGCTGATGTGAAGTGTGGAGGGGACAGCATTTATGCAACAGTGTGGGGGAAGGTTGTAGTGCTGGGGGAGATAGGAATGTGAGAATGGCAGAACAATGGTGTGTCTAATCGCCAGACTTGAAAGAACAGCATTCCACTGGAGTGAGAGGAGGGGAAAGAGGACATGATAACAGAGAATGTAACAAGTAACCTTATAAAAAAGGGAAGGAATGGGAGTCGTTCACAGTTTGAAGGTGTTGAACTCAATATTAAGTCCAGAATTTGATTTGATTTATTTATTGTAACGTGCACCTAAGTATGGTGAAAAGCTTTGTTACAAACAATACAGGCAGATCATAGTAAGCAGGAACATACAGATCATAGGGTGAAGAAAAACAAACCTAGACAGAGGCATACAGGTTACGTTGCCAGGACGTACGCTAGACAAGATCAACATTAGCAAGATCAGCATTATCTGAAGTTAGGGAGTTCATTCATCAGTCTACCAGCAGCCAGGAAGATGCTTTTCCTGAACCTGATGGTGCATGTTCAAGATTCTGTATATTCTGCCTGATGGAAGAGGTCCTAGTAGAGCATTACCGGAGTGCGACGGGCCTTTTATGATGTTAGCAGCCTTTCTGCAGCAACAGGCCGTGAAAGTGGAGTCCATGGATGGAAGGTTGGCTTCTGTGACCTTCTGGGCTGTGCACACAACCTTCTGTAGTTTCTCACAGTCCTGGGCAGAGCAGTTGCCATACAAGGCCATTATGAACCCGGACAGTACGCTTTCAACGGTGCATCTGTAAAAGTTGGCAAGGGTCTTTATGGACATGCCAAATTTCCTGAACGGTCTGAGGAAGAAGAGACGTTTTTGTGCGTTCTTGACCGTTGCATCTACCTGGGAAGTCCAGGACAGGTTGTCGGTTATTGTCACTCCAAGTAACTTGACATTCTCCACCCTCTCAACCTCAGCTCCATTGATGTAGATGGGGGTGTGTTCTACTCCTTTCTTTCTGAAATCAATGATCAGTTCTTTAGTTTTGCCACCAATGAGAGAGAGGTTGTTCTCATTGCACCACGTCACCAAGCCCTCTATCTCCTTTCTGTTTCCTGACTCGTCATTGTTAGATATCTATCCTACCACGGTGGTGTCGTCAGCAAACTTGAATACAGCATTTGTTCAGAATTTGGCAACACAGTCGTGGATGTAAAGTTAGAGGGTTGCAAACCTTTTGGACTTAATGTTCAGTTCAACAGCTTCAAATCGTGAACCAATTCCCATTCCTTCCCTTTCTTTTGCCTTTACCTGTTACATTTTCTGTTATCGTGTCCTCTCTCTCCTACCCTCCACTCCAGTGGAACTGTCTGTTCTTTCAAATCTAGCAGTTAGACGCACCATTGTTCTGCCATTCTCACATTCCGATCACTTAATATGTATTATCGACATCCTTTCTCCCCGGCACTCCAACACTCCCCTTCCTGCCAACTATTGCATAAATGCTACTCCTTCCACACTTCACATCAGCTCTGATGAAGAGTCATCTAGACTCGAAACGTTTCTCCATGGATGCTGCCATAACCTGCTGTGATCTCCAACATTTGTTATTTCATAACTCATGGGGTTATAGCCTTCAAATTGGAGCAAGGCTGTTCTGGGTGTTTCTCAAAATACAATGTACTAATCTTATCTCTCTCTTCCAGAGAAGCTGTTGAAGCTTTTAATGAATACAAATCCCTAGATTTTTGCTACACAAGCATCATGAAAGGTTACTGAACCAAGGTGGATAGACAGATTTAAAAGACACAAAACAGCCAGTATCTGACTGAATGCGTGAAGTGGAAGGGATGGAGATGAATAGGTGTACTCCTGTTCCTAATACTTAGGAAGGTGATGCATGGCTGAAAGAGTAATGTGATGAGGAAAGGCTCCATTTGATGGAACATTATGAGATACTGCGAGAAGAGTGAGCTATATCATTAGGACAAACTGTATGCAAAATGGACTGAGATCAAGGTCCTGGTGAAAAAGATAAATAGATCTGTAGATAAGACTCCGAATTAGTGGGATAGAAGCAGAAATCTTACAGCAAAAAAACAGTGATCTAAAGTAATTATAGTAGGGAATGTCTGAATCATGGCTAAAGAAGAAACAGGATTGGCGATTGAATATTATTGCAGGATACTTAGAAAGGAAGAAGGGATAATATGGTGCTTGTTTGTCATTCATGCAATGTGAGTTTTGTTTGCTCGGCCAGCATTTATTACCCACTATTAATGGTATGGCCATGTTGATACACCCAAAGTGATTCTTTGTATTAGACTTTGTAGGAGTGAAATATAAGTAAATAACTCACTAGGCCACAGAGGACACTTAAGGGTCAATCATATTATTATGAGATGAATTGCATGTTGGCAGATTTCCCTCATTAAAGGACATGATTGAATCAAATGGGTTTTTATAACAATCGGTAATGGCCTCATTATCATCATTAGTCTCACGTTTAATTCTTTTATTAATTGAATTCAAGTTTCACCATCCTCTTTCGTAAAATTTGAACATGTGTCCCCAGATCGGGTGGGTGTGGCTAGTGGATCGGTAGAGACAGAGTCCAGAGAGAGAGAAAGGAAGGGATATATGAAAGGGATAGATAAACAGGGAGATAATAGGCCAGGACAGAACCAAAGTTGAATAAGAGGTAATAAGGGCTAAGAGTGAGACAATGGGTTAACTGTGCTGAATGCACTCCATAAAATGTGATAATAGGCCTAGAACTACATGGGAAGAGGTGACTGTGTTAAAAGCAACCCATGCCATAATAGGATTGGATGTGGTGTGGGCAAAAAATTTTGAAGGATGGAATCATGCTGTAAAGTTATAGAATTCAATATTGAATCCTTAAGGCTGTAGGGTCCCCAAGCGAAAAATGAGATGTTGTCCTTCAAGCTTGTGCTGGGGCTTGCTGGAACACTGTAGTGGGGCTGTAACAGAAATGTTGGCCAGGGAACATGGTGGTGCATTGAAGTGGCAGGCAACTGGAAACTTGGGGTTATTTTTGCTGACAAAAGTAAGTGTTCTACAAGGCAGTCACCCAGCTTGCATTTCATCTCTCCAGTGTGGTCTTCTCTACAGGAGACAGCTCAGTCAGTAATTGCGCTACTGAGCCACTCTTGGTCGTGATCATTAAAGTTCGCCAGCTAGCATATATTCTATGCCTTGGCATTCTCAGTGCTGAGAGAGGTATGTGACATAATGCAATCTGTGTTAAAGGAGAAATATTCAATAGAAGTTATGAAATCAGCAGAAAACATGAAATAATAACCATGTAATTACCCCAAATGAATGGAATAGAAGTGGTAGCAGAACAAGAAAAGGGAATAGAGGTGTCAAGGTATGCACAGTACTGGCTTGTTGCTAGGTTCAGCAGAAGTCGAATACATGACAAATCATTGTTGGATCTTGTAATGACAAATTGATGAATAAATAAGAAAAACTAATAATGGGAGGCATTTGTTAACAGTGATCACAATGCCAAATTCTAAATGATCAGAACAATTTGTTCAAATAGAGAAATTCTGCTGATTGGTTGAAGCATTGCAATCAGCAAATAAAAGGAATTTCCAGGCTTCCAAGCTTCCAGGTAATTGAAAAAAGGGCACTCAGACTTGAAGAGTTTTTTTTTGCATGAAGTGGTCCCTGCATACAAATATATGCTAATTCTAGAAAGTGTAAATGAGCCACAATACAGGGTCACACTGCGTCTCAGTGGTTAGCACTGTTGCCTCACAGAGCCAGGGACCTGAGTTTGATTCTACCCTCAAGCTGCGTGGAGTTTGCACATTCTCCCTGTGTCTGATTGTGTTTGCTCTGGGTGCTCTGGTCCCCTCCTACAGTCTAACGGTGTGCAGGTTAGGTGGATTGGCCATGCTAAATTGACCATTGTGTCTAGGGATATGTAGGTTGGGTGGGTTAGCCATGGGAAATGCAGAGTTACAGAGATGGGGTGGGTTTGGGTGGGATGCTCTTCAGAGGGTCAGTGTGGACTTGATGGGCTGAATGGTCTGTTTCCACATTGTAGGGATTCTATGAATACAAGCTTAATCATTGCTGGTTAGGCTATTAGTGCACTCAGGATCATTCATCAGTGCTTTTAAATCACAGAATGATATCTAACAATAATTATTTTGTTTTGGGCTTTGTAAACATGGACTGTTTGGGATTGAGGGGTCTCCGATGGCCAGAAGGGCGTGAGGTTTATTGCTTTTTTCCTCTTTTTCATTCTTTTTATTTACTCTATAAATGTTCCTTTCTTTTTTGTCTTTTATTATTACTCAATAAATGTTCATATTTAAGTAACTTGCTGTTGTCAAGCCTTCTCTTAACTCCATTTAACCGAATCTGAAAAGAACAGCTTGGATACACTCTGTGATCCAAGACATTTTTGGCGATGAGGATGAGATTTGGGAAAATGTGTAGGAGAAGGGAAAAGAAAGCTGATGCTCTGGAGACCTTCTGTATTCCAGAGTGGAATGTGGCAAACTCTGCATTCGGGTCTGTAGCTAATGTGTTAGCACAACTAGGAACCCCGAAAGGATGGGGGTCAGTTATAACTGGAGAGAAAGAGATAACTAGAGGCCAGGTTTCTGCACTGTGCAGGTGCACTGAACCTTGTAGAAGTGTTAACTTTTTCTGGTCTGGTTTGAATGCATCTTTGTTAGTTGCTAAATGTCATCTTGTACAATGTGTGTCTTTTTGTATCCTGGAGCTCGTGATCTGGGGATACTTTGGGGTTTTAGTTTCCATTTTGAGAATGTCTGGTGATTTGAAAGTGTGGTTCGTGCATGTATTAATGTATGGTTAACATAATGTCCTTTTAAGAAACCATCAATAGGTGTGTAAAGCAAAAATCTGCAAAATTTTGATTCAAAAATTTGGTTTGTAAAGCTTGGAATTGGCTCTGTGTTGTGTTTGGACTTTGGTGAATTTTAATTCCAGAAATTACCATGTTTAAAATTTCATTTTCTGGTCAGATTAAACTTCCAAAATGTTGTTTTAGCACAAGTGAAGCTTTAATTCCTGATGATAAGGTTGACTCATTATTAATATCCAAGTGATAGGTACATTGAAATGTTGAAAATGCAACTCCCTGTGTGTAAGGAATTTAGGAAAGGCAAATTTAACAAAGGAATGGGCTTTCCTTCCTTCGAGGAGGAGAGACAGATGACATAATTAAGTGCAGGAGTTTACTCTCTACCCCCTTTCTTGAATCTGTACTAACTTAACACTAATTAACCCATTCTGCTTGACTTAGATTGGATGGAGGCTGTTTGTTTCTTCAAGAAATTGGAGACACTGAAGGCTGAAGCAGTTTGCAGAATTTCAGTGTCGCAATATAGTGATCAATGAGGCACCCTCAACCCATCAAGCCATTCATCAATAACACGTTTCAGTGTTGGGGAAGTGCTGTGGAAATATCAATTGTCATGACTGTCAGAAATCTCAAAACCACTGAGCCTGGGTACATTAGACCATGAGACCATAAGATAGAGGAGCAGAAATTAGGCCAGTCGGCCCATCGAGTGCCTCTGCCATTCAATCATGGCTGATAAGTTCCTCAACCCCAATCTCCCGCTTCCTCCCTGTAACCCTTGATAATCAAGAACCTGGCCTCCACAGCCTTTTGTGGTAGCGAATTCCATAAATTCACCACTCTCTGGCTGAAGAAGTTTTTCCTTATCTCAGTTCTAAAAGGTCTTCCGTTTAGTCTAAGGCTGTGCCCTCGAGTCCTAGTCTCTCCTACCAGTAGTAGCATTTTCCCAACATCCACTCTCTCCAGGCCATTCAGTATTCTGTAAGTTTCAATTAGATCCCCCTTATCCTTCTAAACTCCAATGAGTATAGTCCCAGAGTACTCAAACATTCCTCATATATTAAGCTTTCCATTCCTGGGACCATTCTCGTGAACCTCCTCTGAACCCGCTCCAGGGCCAGTACCTCCTTCCTAAGATATGGGGCCCAAAACTGCACACAATACTCCAAATGTGGTCTGACCAGAGCCTTATAAAGCCTCAGGACTACATTCCTGCTTTTATATTCAAGTCCTCTCAAAATAAATGCCAACATTGCATTTGCCTTCCTGACTACTGACTCAACCTGCAAGTTTACTTTGAGAGAATCCTAGATGAGAAGTCCCAAGTTTCTTTGGACTTCAGACTTCTGAATTTTCTCCCCCTTTAGAAAATAGTCCATGCTTTTATTCTTCTTACCAAAGTGCATGACCTCACACTTTCCCACGTTGTACTTCATCTACCACTTCTTTGCCCACTCTCCTAACCTGTCCAGATCCTTCTGCAGCCTCCCTACCTCCTCAATACTACCTGTCCCTCCACCTATCTTTGTATCGTCTGCAAACTTAGCCAGAATGCCCACAGTTCCTTCATCTAGATCATTAATGTATAAAGTGAAAAGTTGTGGTCCCAACACTGACCCTTGCGGAACACCACTTGTCACCGGCTGCCATCCTGAGATTAAGCATATCATGACAAAAACTATGATAAGACTCACATGCCCTGGTATTCTAAAACATTTAAGTGCAATTGTTACTTGAAAATTTAAAAAGATTTTGGGAAATGATAAAGTGCATTTACACAGTCTCAATGGTTTCAATGCGTACAAAACTGGTTAGTAATTAAGGGAATAAATAAAATATTGAATTTGGACAAATTTACAACAGATATATCAAATATCTAAAATGAGTCATCAAGTAACTTTAAAAAAAGTGGGGTGTTTTAGAGAAAGAACAAACAAAGTATGTTGTGCCTGAATCAAACAGAAATGTTTGACTTCTGTTTTAAAATATTATAAGATTATGTTCCTTGGACTATCAAATCTCTACAGATCTGTGGAATTAAATATGGTGATAATAGTTAAGTTGCAAAATTGGGTGAAATGAAGTAATTAGGGATGGAGACTGGTGTCAGAAGACAAAAAATATTAGAATAATGGGTTGAAACAGCGATTAAGGTTAAAATGCATTTTAGTGAATTGGAAGTTTAGATAAGAGTACCAAACTAATAGCTTTCTCTTGGTCATGTTTGTGTCCTTGTCTTCTTTTTTAAGAAAGATTGAATTGGTGATCAAGCCACCACCTATGCATTGGGACCATACGTAGAGAGACAAGTAAAACCTCATAGATCATTTGATACATCATGTGGAAATCAAGAATTCGTGACATTGTCTTGGGATACTGATTTAAGTGTGCAAAAGTGAATACTACGTCCGGGGTAACAAACATGAGATGGTAAAAAACATGCACTGAAGAATGGGTCTCAGACATGTACACTTACTTGACGGAAGGACTAGTGTGGCTTGGAAGAGCACAAAAACATTGTTTAAACAATAAGACACTGACACAAAATTCATAGACAAACTGAATTTAAAGCGATGAAAGTAGACTGAGTGAAAAGCCCATTGGATGACATACAGATACCCCATCTTGAACATTTGTATCGTGCATGTACTCTAGTGTTTACCATGTATATTGTAGCTCAACGGGGGTACTTGCATATGGAGGTAGTTACCACTCAATGATACAGTCATTTATAAAATTGACAAGGAGGGAAACATATTGAAGAAATATCGTCAAGACGGCTACAGATGAAGAAAGTTGGAGAAATTTTGAGTCCATTTATGATGTTATTTTACTGTCATTGGGTGAAGTGATCTATGGATAGGTAACTGGAGGATTAAACAAATAACATAAATTAAGGAACATGAATCTGGAACATATGGAATTTTAGAGCAAATGTTGTAAATAGATTAACTGAACAAAAAATGTAGACGATATTCTGGTTGCCTCAGTCAGGTGGCATGACTTGCTGGTTCCATCACAGCCTTGACCTTACATCAGGGGTAGGATATATATTTAAGGGTTGATCCCCAAAGGCCCCTGCGATCAAGAATTTGATGATACACCCTATTGTTGAACTGTTTGTATTGATGCTAGTTATTTTTATTGTAGTTTAATCTTCTAGTGCAGATTACATTCTCCTTTTGTATGTTCTTCTGCAGCAGTTGCTGATTTGCGTCTGCATTTGCAATTGTAACATGCGCTGTCAAGTATCATCAGGGTGGAATGTACAGGATGGACCGAAGGGCTAAAAGTTAATGATGATATTCAACAGCTGTGTGAAAAGATAGTTTGTATAGGATGGGCTGAAGGACTAAAATTGTTGATGATACTCGACAAGTTGCATGACCTTGGGTGAGTCTTGTTAACATTCCTTTACGGGCTAAAGACGGCAGCTGCAACTTTTTTTTCTGTAGCTGTTTTGTGTACTGGCTCAGAAGTTCTGTCTTCTGCAGATATTTTTTCCTGAACCTTGCTGTTTATCACACTGGATAAAAGAGAGAGAGTTTCGTTCCAAGTCATGGGACTTTGCTTCGGACTGGGACCATAGAATCATTGAATCCCTACAGTGTGGAAACAGGCCCTTCGGCCCATCAAGTCCACACTGACCCTTGGAGCATCCCACCCAGACCTGTCCCCCTAATCTACACATCTGTGGACACCACAGGCAATTTAGCATGGCCAATCCATCTAGCCTGCACATCTCTGGACTGTGGGAGGAAACCGGAGCAACCAGAGGAAATCCACGCAGACACGGGGCGAATGTGCAAACTCCACACAGACAGTCGTCCAAGTGTGGAATCGAACCTGGGTCCCTGGAGCTGTGAGGCAGCAGTGCTAACCAGTGAGCCGCATGAATGGTGCCAGGAACAAGCTCAGTCTCTAGACCAGCCGTCAATTAAGGTATCCCCGATGGGCTGAAGGGCGTAAGGCTTATTTGTTTTTTCCTCTTTTGTCATTCTTTTTATTTACTTTATAAATGTTCTTTTTTGTCTTTTATTATTATTCAATAAATATTCATATTTAAGCAAATTGCTACTGTCAAGCCTTCTTTTAACTCTATTTAACCGAATCTGAAAAGAACTGCTTGGATAGATTCTGTGATCCAAGACACTTTCTAACAACGCAACCCTACCTATCAGCCTTACTTTCAATACGATGTAAATGCTTGGATATTAGTTCCCAGGCCTGATCCCATTGCAGCCACATCTCTGTGATACCCATAACATCGTGCCCGCTAATTTCAACCTGCGCTACAATTTCCATTTATCTTGTTTGTATACTGCATGCATCTAAGACCAACATTAAGTCCTGACTTTCTCCATTCTCATAGTTGTCCCATTATCTCCTATTTTTGAAGTTAGCTTCCTGAGCCTTTCCATTCTCTCTGTCCTATTACTTGTTCTGGAAACTTTCACAACTTCTGCTGAGCCCTCCCCCCTTTAAATTTTTCTATGCAACTGAACCCACTCACCCACTTAAAGTCTATCCACAGCCTTAGTTATACAATTTGCCAGCATTGTGGTCCCAGCATGATTCAGATGTAGCCCATCCTACTGGAACAACTCCCTTGCACTTAGCTCTTTAATCTTGTTGAAACAAGCTACTTGGCACAGTGTCTACATTGTAATTTAATCCACAGCTGCTCACATTCTCTCAGCAGAAACTCTTTCTTTTCTACCTATATCTTTGGTTCATACATGGATCACGTCATCCAGATTGTTCCCATCCCACTCCAAATACTTATGCAGCCCAGATGAGACATCGTGAACCCAGGCACCAGGCAGGCAACACAGCCTTTGGGACTCTATATCCTGGCCACAGGGAAACGTATCCATTCGCCTGACTATACTATCCCTGATCATAGCTATATTTCTCTTTTCTCTCCTCTCTTGAATGGCTCCCTGTACCCTGGTGCTACGGTGAGTTGGCTCATCCTCCCGAAAGGCCCCACTCTCATCCGCACAGGACTGAGGTTCCTTCAGCACTTCCTCCTGGATCCCTGTATCTGCCTTGCTTGTCGTCACACCTTCCTGTCCCTTACCACCGACTGAATTTGAGGTAGTTAATCTAAGGAGTGTGACTGCTTCCTGAAACACAGCATCCTGGTGACTCTCCCCGTCCCTGATGTGTTGCAATGATTGAAGCTCAGACTCCAGCTCATCATCTCTGAGCCAGAGTTCCTCAAGCAACCAACATTTGCTGCAGATGGCTACATGCCATTTAGTGAGAGTTAATTAGAAAGTCAGGCATTTAAACTGCAATATAATGCTATGAGGAATATACGTTCACTTATTATTTTGGGGAGCATATATTTAGCTTTGAATACCAACTATAAACATTTTTACTTAGCAGTTAGAGCATGTGATATGTGCCAAGGCTAGTGATTCGTAGGTTGGGGCATGTAGTTGTATTTTGTGTATAAAAGTCATTAGTATTTATTATACAGGGGCAATCTTTGAGTTGCTCCCTGCCTGCATTTGAATAAACTATTTATGTTTTGAATTTAAGACATTCAGCTGTTGACTACGTTATTTTACTCTGTCACTTGACCTTTCAAGGCAGTGGAAGCTTTTGAATATTTTAAAGGCAGAGGGCGACAGATTCTTTAGAAACAAGGAGGTGTAAAGTTAATCAGGGTATATGGGAATGTGGAATTTGGATTATAATCAGATCTAGCATAATCTTATTACACAGAGAAACAGGCCTGGGGTGCATAATGCCAAACCTCTGCTCCTAATTTGTGTGATCACATATTTGTAATCTTCACTCATTGTTAACACTCTCACTTTTGAGTGAGAAAATCAAAGATTTGAAGGTCAGTTATGAGACTTGAGCATCTAAATAAGGTGAGCATCTCAGTGCTGCTGAGATGCAAACATCTTACACTAAGCTGTTAAACTAGTCTCAGATGGATGAAGGAGATTCTATGGCTTTATGCGTAAAAGAGCAGGA
The DNA here is from genome assembly GCF_021869965.1 of Rhincodon typus. Classification (NCBI taxonomy): domain Eukaryota; kingdom Metazoa; phylum Chordata; class Chondrichthyes; order Orectolobiformes; family Rhincodontidae; genus Rhincodon; species Rhincodon typus. The sequence goes on from NC_063355.1 coordinate 31,762,084, forward strand.
AGTTCTCCATTTAACCTGGCCAAATGTATTTAGCAACCAAAACCACTTATCAGACTAGGCAGCACCAGAGGAGCAGGAAAGCTGACGTTTCGGGTCGGGATCCTTCTTCAGAAATGGGGGAGGGGAAGGGGGCTCTGAAATAAATAGAGAGAGGGGGGCGGTGATAGAAGGTGGCTAGTGGAGCAGATAGGTGGGAGAGAAGATGGACAGGTCAAGGAGGCAGGGATGAAGCTAGTAAAAGGTGAGTGTAGGTAGGAAGTGGGGGTGGGGATTGGTCAGTGAGGTGGGAGGAGCAGATAAGTGGGAGAGAAGACGGACAGGTCAAGGAGGCGGGGATGAGAGGGGGTGCTGGTCTTGGGATGAGGTCGGGGGTGGGAATATTTTGAAGCTCGTAAAGTCCACATTGAGACCATTGGCGGAATATGAGGTGCTGTTCCTCCAGTTTCTGGGTGGCATCGTTGTGACACTGGAGGAGGTCCAGGATGAACATGTTGTACAGGGAGTGGGAGGAGGAGTTGAAGTGGTTCGCGACTGGGAGGTGTTGTCATTTGTCGCGAACTGAGCGTAGGTGCTCCAAAAAGCGGTCTCCGAGCCTCTGCTTGGTCCAGTCGATGTAGAGGAGGCCACATTGGGAACAGCAGATACAACAGACCACATTAGTGGATGTGCAGGTGACCGTCTGTTTAATGACTACATCTCCTCTCACCTGCCTTCCTGCAAGAATGCGATCCCCTATTCCCAATTTCTCCGCCTCTGCCGCATTTGCTCCCAAGATGAAGCGTTCCACTTCCGGACATCCCAGATGTCCTCGTTTTTCAAGGACCGCAATATTCCCCCCCTCAGTGGTTGAAAACGCCCTTGACCGCATCTCTTGCGTTTCCCACACCTCAGCCCTCACACCCCCTCCCCTCAATAAAAACAAAGACAGAATTCCCCTTGTCCTCATGTATCACCCCATTAACCTCCGGATTCAACACATCATTCTCTGCCACTTCTGTCATCTGCAATCTGACCCCACTACGAAGGCTATATTTCCCTCCCCACCTTTATGTGCCTTCCAGAGGGACCGCGCTCTCCACGACTCCCTCGTCCGCTCTACACTCCCCACTAGACCCACCACCCCCGGCATCTGCCCCTACACCTCCCCCCTCACCTCCATCCCAGGCCCCAAAAAACCTTCCATGTTAAACAGATGTTCACCTGCACATTTGCTAATGTGGTCTATTGTATCCGCTGTTCCCGATCTAGCCTCCTCTACAGTGGGGAGACTAAGTGGAGGCTCGGAGACTGCTTTGTGGAGCACCTACGCTCGGTTCGCGACAAACGACAACACCTCCCAGTCGCGAACCACTTCAACCCCCCATCTCACTCCCTGGATGACATGTCCATCCTGGGCCTCCTCCAGTGTCATAACGATGCCACCTGGAAACTGGAGGAACAGCACCTTATATTCCGCCTTGGAAGCCTACAACCCAATGGTCTCAATGTGGACTTTACTAGCTTCAAAATCTCCCCACCCCCGACCTCATCCCAAGACCAGCCCTGTCTCTCATTCCCCCCTTCCTTGACCTGTGCATCTTCTCTCCCACCTATCGGCTCCTCCCTCCTCATTGACCAACCCCCATCCCCACTTCCTACCTACACTCACCTTTACTAGCTTCAACCCTGCCTCCTTGACCTCTCTGTCTTCTCTCCCACCTATCCACCTTCTTTCACTGCACCCCCCCGCCCCCAATTTATTTCAGAGACCCCTTCCCCATTTCTGAAGAAGGGTCCCGGCCCGAAACATCAGCTTTCGGGCTCCTCTGATGCTGCCTGGCCTGCTGTGTTCATCCAGCTCCATACCTTGTTATCTCAGACTCCAGTATCGGCAGTTCCTACTACCTCTGAGCCACTCATCATATTAACTAGTTTCATATCCCTTTTTTTGGGATCTTGCTTCGCACAAACTAGCTGCCGAGCTTGACTGCATGCAACCACACTTCAAAGCATTTCATTGGCACTAAAGCACTTTGCTATCTCCTTTCGGCATGAAACATGGTTAATGGTCATGAAGTTATATAACTGTCAAATGCTGAATACCTGCCATAAATACTGAATGGAGCATAAGCTTTATTTAATAAAATATTTAATTTAAAAATGACATTTCAAATAATTCTTGAAAACTTTTACCTGAATCAGTGTGAAATTGCATATCCGTTAGGTGTACAGATCCATCACTTGTTAACCTTTCACTTCTCCAAACGATTGCTACATCTGAAATATCAGGAGACAGTTGTTTTCTGGTTAAAATAAATGAACAAAACATTCCTTTGGCAACAAGGTTTCTGTGACTTGCTGATGTAGTCATGTACTGAAGTGTGACAATTACGGTACTCATCATTAGTGATGACTTGCAAGGAATAGTGCAAAATATTGAGGTTGCAAAATTGGTCTTCATAATTTTGTCTGGCCGGCTAGCATCGTTACTCATGCATTGCCAGAAGGCCAAACAGTTCCAGTTTCTTATTTCAAGGCATTTAAAAAAACTCAGTGTAATGAGGGAAAAACATTAATTTTGCATGCTACCTATCTGAAAATGAATGGGCTTGGACAGATTTAAATCTTGATCCAAAACCCGAAGAAAAACAGAAGCAGATTGAACTGTTAGTCCTGAATATTCTGATATCAGACAGAAACAGGCATGTTCTTTTTGAGATCATGTTTGCAGATCAAGAACCAGTAGATAATTGTCACCGGCTTCTTCATAAAGAAACAATTGTGAAGGTGGATATGCATGGAGATAGTGAATTTGAGTTAAGGATCTGAAAATGTAACTTATGGGCTGAAACTTATCAGAGTTGCAAACACACCTGACTTTGACCGGTGACTAGTGGAGCTCCACAAGGGCCCATGTTTGGACCACCACTATTCACATTATACATTAATGATTTGGATGAAGGAACTGAGACCATTGTTGCTAGGCTTGCAGATGACACAAAGATAGGTGGAGGGTTAGGTAGTGTTCAGGAGGCAGGGAGACTGCAGAAGGATTTGAACAAGCTTGGAGAGGGGACAAAGAAGTGGCAGATGAAATATCATGTGAGCAAATGTGAAGTTGTGCACTTTTGTAGGAAGAAGAGGCATAGACTATTTTATAAATGGGGAAAATTTTCAGAAACCTGAAGCACAAAAGGATTAAGGAGTCCTGGTTCAGGATTCTCTTAAGGTTAGCATACAGGTTCAGTTGGCAGTTAGCAAATGCAATGTTAGTGATCATTTTGAGGAGGCTAGAATGCAAGAGCAGGGATGTACTGCTGAGGCTTTATAAGGCTCTGGTCGGACCACATTTGAAACATTGTGAGCAGTTTTGGGCCCTGTAAGGAAGCTTGTGCTAGACTTGAAGTTGGTCCAGAGGAATTTTACAAGAATGATCCTGCGGTTGACGGTCTTGATATGTGCGGAGTGGTTGAGGACTCTTGGTCAGTACTCAATGAAGTTTAAAAGGATGAGGGAGGATCTCATTGAAATGTACAGAATACTGAGAGGCCTGGAAAGAGTGGAAGTGTAGAAGATTTTTCCACGAGTAGGAGATACTAGGACCTGAGGGTACAGCCTCAGAGTGAAGGCATGATCCTTTAGAACTGAGATGAGGAGGAATTTCTTCAGCCAGAGGATGGTGAATCTGTGAAACTCATTGCCACAGAAGGTGAGGAGACCAAGTACTATGTGTGTTTAAGGCAGAGATAGATAGGTTCCTGATTAGTAGGGGGATCAAAGGTTATGGGGAGAAGACAGGAGAATGGAGTTGAGAAACATATCAGCCACGATTGAATGGCAGAGCAGACTCAATAGGCTCAAAGACTTAATTCTGCTCCTATATCTTACGGTCTTGCGGTGTTTCCTTAAATTACTTCGTGGAATATTCAAACTGAGTGGTATGGTTAGAGGTTGACAGACAGTAGTGTTAACAATACTGTAGGTTGTATACATCTGCTCATATCCTATCCTGCACCAAGTCCCATGCTTCCACTCACTAACTGCCGTGTCCCTGCTGACCCACACTGGCTACTGAGCACACCCCCACTCCACTAACTGTCCAACTCCTCAAATTCTCAAACACATTTTGAAATCCCTCCATCTTTTCCCTGCAAACTCCCCCACCCTATAACTTGCCCACCCAATATATTTTCCTCGCAACAAATTCCTAATTTATTGCAGGAAATCAGATGGTAAGGGATAGAACTGGAGCCAATCTTTCTGAAGTTCAATCATTACTTACAAAGTTACACATTACAAGCAGACAAATGTTTAGTAAGTGTCCATTTAAAAGAACTAAAGGGATGCCCAGTTAATGTTCACTACTTGCATACATATAGGCACAACTAAAATACAATGAGTAGGTTCTCTCTTTTAACTAAAAAATGAGCTCATCTGTACAAACAACATTTCAAAACAAATTAAATCATAAAGCTCCTTTCCACAAAAATAATTACATTGCAACACTCCCCACTTTTAGCATCCCTAATGGTTTTTTCAAATGTGTATTTCTTTTTGTAATACAATCTGACAGTTAATGACTTGCATTCAAGCATTTAAATTTTAGAGATTTATTTTCTCTGAAGCATTTATTTCAAGCTAACATGTTCAAACTAGAGTCTTTTCTCACTCAGGCTTTTTGTAGTGTGTAAATTAACATACACAAAATGAGTATTGATAACCTTCTCTTCTTAATCAGTCCCTTTAAATTTAAATAATTTTCTTCAACTCCAGTTCAACAAATTCTGAAATAATGGACAAGTCCAATGCATGATCTGCAGACTCTGTCATAAATTGGGCAAGTGATGCATTAATTCCAATACTGAGGCATGAAGCATAAACCTTAACAATTTGATTGGCAAATTTAAGTCCTGTTGTATCATCATAACTACTATCACACCAGGATTTTTATATTTCCTATAACTGTCTTTTTGTAAAGAATGTATTAAATCTCTTGAAATAAATTGCATTTCACTACAGGTGGTACCATTCTTTTGTTACCCTAAGTGTGAAGAGGCAGTTGCTCTTCCTTATTTATTTATGTTCTCCTTATTTATAGCAGCAAGCAGTGATATTAGAGTTCGGTATGATGGGACTGGGGAGGTTGCAGTGAGAAATTTTACATCCGGTATTGTTCAGTGATACTGGAAGTAATGCTAGAAGGATTAGCTTATTCTTATTTCGTGGATTGTGGGTGTTACTGGCTAGGCCAGCATTTATTGCCAATCCCTAAATTCCCTTAAGAAGATCCCAAGTACCAATCTGAAAGACTCATGGACAATTCAGGAGGATTAGTTACTCTGTTAAAGGGGCCTGCAGCTCTCAGTTCCCAGTTGTAAATCAATACCAAATGCTATTTGTACGGACTGGCACATCTCTTAGATGCAGTTTATTAGCATTTTGCTTCCCATCCTAATCTAATTATGAGCTGTAATCCTGTCATTTACCAGTGCGCTGCCTGGTAAGATTTTGCCTCACTTACCAGTTGATTGCCTGGGTCTACCTGAGTATATATATCTCTTCCCACACTGTTGCGTTATATCAATTGAAGTGTTCTGGGCAAGCAGTGTTCCCAGATTCTGTTTCCTGCTGTCTGCTTATCACCCACACTGCCTTGATCTCCTACCTCACTGCCAATAGTCCTCCGCTGGTGTTTTTGGCAGCAACTTCTTTATTTAATATTATTTAATTAATTATCCCAATGCAAGCCTACTGTAGTCTATTTCCTCTTTAGCATTCCTTCCAAACTTTAATACTCATCAATTTTCTATCCCTCTGTTTCACTGCTATCCATTATCCTTCTCCTCCCTTATTCTAACTTTTATTGCTTCATCACTTCTTTGCCCATCCCACAAATATCTTCTGATATACCAATACTCCATTTTCTCCTTCCCACGCTGTTCTACTTTCCTTCTCTGGCCTCACCTCATCCCCACTATTACAGTTTAAATAAAGTCCCGAGATGGCTATCTTTGGGCATTGTTTACCCATGAGTTTGCACTTAGTCTTGATTTCCCGTGTACAGTATCGTGAGAAGTAAATAGAGTCATAGAGATATACAGCACAGAAACAGATCCTTCGGTCCAACTTGTCCATGCTAACCATGTTTCCCAAACTAAACTAGTTCCACTTGCCTGCATTTGGCCCATATCCCTCTCAACCTTTCCAATTCATTTACATATCCAAATGTCTTTTAAATGCTGTAACCGTACCTACATCGATCACTTCCTCTGGCAGTTCACTCCACTAATGAACCACCCTCTGTGTGAAAAGGTTTCCCCTCAGGTCCCTTTTAAACATTTCTCACATTAAAAATATGCCTCTTTTGAACTCCTACACCCCAGGGAAAAGACCTTTGCTATTTGCCTTATTATTGTCCCTCATGATTTTAAAAGCCTCTGTAAGGTTACCTCTCAACCTCCTATGCTCCAGTGAAAAAAGTCCCAGCCTAGCAGCTTCTCCTTACAACTCAAACTCTCCAGTCCCGGCAATACCATGGTAAATCTTTTCTGAACCCTGTCCAATTTAATAATATCCTTCCTATAACTGTACACAGTACTCCAAAAATGGCCTCACCAACATCCTGTACCACCTCAACATGACGTCCCAACTCATGTACTCAATGGCCTGAGCAATGAAGGCAGGTGTACAAAACATCTTCTTAACCACCCTGTCTACCTATGAAGCAACTTTCAAAGAACTACTTACTTGAACGTTTAGGTCTCTCTGTTCGACAACACTACCCAGGGCCCTACCATTAACTTCGCAAGTCCTGCCATTGTTTGTTTTACCAAAATGCAATACCTCACATTTATTCAAATTAAACTCCATCTGCCACTCCTTAGCCCATTGGCCCAATTGATCAAGATCACTTTGTACTCTTAGATAACCTTCTTCACTGTTGACCATACTACCAATTTTGTTGTCATCCGCAAACTTACTAACCATGCCTCCTATATTCTCATCCAAATCATTTATGTAAACCAACAGTGGACCCAGCACCAATCCCTGCAGAACACCACTGCTCCAGTCCAAAAAACAACCTTAACCACTACACTCTGTCACCTACCATCAAGCTAATTCTATATCCAATTGGCACGCTCTTCCTGAAGCCCACGTAATCTAGCTTTACTGATTAGTCTATTATGTGGAACCTTGTTAAAGGCTTTACCAAAGTCAGTATAGATAACATCTACAGCTTTGCCGTCATCAATCGTTATGTCCTCAAAAAAACTCAGTGAAATTTGTGAGGCACGATTTCCCATGCAAGTATGCTTGAAATGTTATAACTCATTAATTCAGAAGCAAGTCGAATAAAAAGCCCCAGCAAAATAGATATTGGCTGCAGCTGAAGAGCACAGCACTCTCCTTCCAAAACTGCCTGACACATTCTCCAAAAGAGCATTAGACATAGGAGCAGAAATTAGGCCATTCGGCCCATCGAGTCTGCTCCGCTATTCAATCATGGCTGATAAGTTCCTCAACCCCATTCTCCCGCTTTCTCCCCATAACCCTTGATAATCAAGAACCTATCTATCTCAGTCTTAAATGTACTCAATGACCTGGCCTCCACAGCCTTCTGTGGTAGTGAATTCTATAGATTCACCACTCTCTGGCTGAAGAAGTTTCTCCTTATCTCCTTTCTAAAAGGTCTTCCCTTTACTCTAAGGCTGTGCCCTCAGGTCCTAGTCTCTCCTACCAATGGAAACATCTTCCCAACATCCACTCTGTCCAGGCTGTTCAGTATTCTGTAAGTTTCAATTAGAACCCCCCTTCATCCTTCTAAACTCCAAAAAGTATAGGCCCAGAGTCCTCAAACGTTCCTCATATGTTAAGCTTTCCATTCCTGGGACCATTCTTGTGAACCTCCTCTGAACCCGCTCCAGGGCCAGTGCATCCTTCCTGATATATGGGGCCCAAAACTGCATTAATACTCCAAATGTGGCCTGACCAGAGCCTTATAAAGCCTCAGGAGTACATCCCTGCTTTTATATTCAAGTCCTCTCAAAATAAGTGCCAACATTGCATTTGTCTTCCTGACTACTGACTCAACCTGCAAGTTTACCTTGAGAGAATCCTGGACTAGAACTCCCAAGTTGCTTTGCACTTCAGACTTCTGAATTTTCTCCCCATTTAGAAAATAGTCCATGCTTTTATTCTTCTTACCAAAAGTGCATGACCTCACACTTTCCCACGTTGTACTTCATCTGCTACTTCTTTGCCCTTAAGGGGATGGGAGAAAATTGGTAGAAATTCATTACAGTGGATCACTGTTTTTTGTTCACCCAATTAGCACTGGAACCTGTACTGAAATACTCCAAGTATTTAAGTTTGTTGAGGGGTCTGATTTAAGCAGACAAATTATTAAAGCTCCTTGTGGCTGCTCCCAAAATAGCCTGTGGGAAAAAATGAGAGATACTGAATTTGGCCTATACGTCAATATTGCCAGCAATCACTTGCAAATTGAACCTTTTAAGCCAGTTAATTACAGAAGATTAGCACATGGTTAGGGTAAATGGCACTTCTAAAAGTTAATGTGGAGCCAGGATGAGCTGAGTGCTTGAAACGGTGGCTAACAGCTAACATATGCTCTCCACCCTCGTGATCTACCATATACCTGCCCACCACTCCTGTCCTATCCTGCTGTAGGCCCTGTGCCAGCAGTTTACTTTTGGCTTAATTACAACTGGATCAGAATTCACAGGGTTAGGGAAACTCTGTGCACCTTCAAAACTGGCAAGTTGGACCCAGATGCCAAAGTCATACTCACATTTCTGTCAGATCCAGTTTTTGACAGCAGGAGGAATGGGCCAGACTGTGAATCACACAGATGGGAAACCAAACTCAGTAGGGTTTATGAATAGTGCTAAACTTAAAGATATCCCATGTTGGCTGTTTCAAAGTCTTAAGCTACAGTGTGGGACACACAGATTTATGGAGTAGATATAAGTGCCCTTGAAGTGGCAGGTGGAGTACAACATAGGAAAGTGTGAGGCCATGCACTTTGGTAAGAAGAATAAAAGCATAGACTATTTTCTAAATAGGGAGAAAATTCAAGAGCATTTATACCTACTCCACAAATTTGTCCACATAAGTGTCATAATCTGAAGTATATAAATTTCCTGTTCTTTAAGAACACAGAACAATAAACAAAGAAAATTACAGCACAGGAACAGGCCCTTCGGCCCTCCAAGCCTGCACCGACATGCTGCCAGTCACAACTAAAACTCCAACCCTTCCGGGGACCGTATCCCTCTAATCCCATCCTATTCATGTATTTGTTAAGACACCCTTTAAAAGTCACTATCGTATCTGCTTCCACCACCTCCCTTGCAGCGAGTTCCAGGCACCCACCACCCTCTGTGTAAAAAAATTGCCTCATACAACACCTTTAAACCTTGCCCCTCGCACCTTAAACTTATGCCCCCTCGTAACGGACTCTTCCACCCTGGGAAAAAGCTTCTGACTGTCCACTCTGTCCATGCCCTTCATAATCTTGTAGACCTCTATCAGGTCACCCCTCAACCTCCGTTGTTCAAGTGAGAACAACCCAAGTTTCTCCAACCTCTCCTCATAGTTAACGCCCTCCATATCAGGCAACATCCCGGTAGATCTTTCTGTACCCTCTCCAAAGCCACCACATCCTTCTGGTAGTGTGGCGACCAGATTTGAACACAATATTCCAAATGCAGCCTAAGATTCTATAAAGCTGCAACATTACCTGCCAATTTTTAAACTCAATGCCCCAGCCAACGAAGGCAAGCATACCATATGCCTTGTTGACTACCTTCTCCACCTGTGTTGCCACCTTCTGTGACCTGTGTACCTGTACAACCAGATCCCTCTGCCTATCAGTACGCTAAAGGGTTCTGCCATTTACTGTATATTTTCCATATGGATTACACCCTTTGAAATGCGTTACCTCATATTTTTCCGGACTCAACTCCATCTGCCACCTCTCTGCCCAAGTCACCAACCGATCTATATCCTGCTGTATCATCTGACGGTCCTCATCGCTATCTGCAATTCCACCAACCTTTGTGTCATCCACAAACTTACTAATCAAACCAGTTACATGTTCTTCCAAGTCATTTATATATATTACAAACAGCAAAGGTCCCAATATTGATCCCTGAGGAACGCCACTAGTCACAGCCATCCATTCAGAAACGCACCCTTCCACTGTTACCCTCTGTCTTCTATGACTGAGCCAGTTTTTTAAAATCCATCTTGCAAGCTCATCTCTGACCCCGTGCGACTTTACCTTCTGTATCAGTCTGCCATGATGGACCTTGTCAAAGGCCTTACTGAAGTCCATGCAGACAACATCCACTGCCCCACCCTCATTGATCATCTTCGTCACTTCCTCAAAAAACTCCATCAAGTTAGTGAAACACGACCTCCCCTTCACAAAACCATGTTGCCACTCTGCAGGTGACCAACAGTGTTAGGCAGTATGTAAAGTGGTTATAAAGTCATGTGCTTTCATGACAATCAGACAGAGCCATAGTAATATAGAAAAGGTGATATCTCAGATCAGACATTGAATTGTAGGTGTGAGGCTTCGTTCAAAATTTGACCTTGAGACAGGCTGATTTTATTCCAAAAGCTGGAATTTACAAGGGGCCACACTGACTGACTGGGACTACAAATTGTGTGCTTTTTAAACAAAGTAGAATGTATCTGCAAATAAACAAACATCTTGGACGAAATGATTCACCTGATAGATTTAGGTGTGTGTGCGTGCATGCGAGTGAGTATCTGAGAGTGTAATAAGTAATTTAAAACTGTACAAACTAATTAAGGTAGAGAGATCATAACAATTTATCATCAAGGTGATACTGTCAAAACAGGAAAGCAAGGAAGATTTTATAGATATAGAACAGTGTGGTGGCTCACCTATGGCGCGACATGAGCCTAAGATCACGGTTGAGGTCATCTTCATGGGTACGAAACTTGGCTATCAGTCTCCGCTTGGCAATTCTGTGTTGTTGTGTATCTCGGAGTCTGCCTTGGAGGATGCTTACGTGAAGATGGAGCTGAATGCCCTTGACCACTGAAGTGTTCACGGACTGGAAGGAAACATTAAAAGAAGCTATCCCCTACAGACAGACCCTGCACAAACACAGGATCTACTCAGACGAGGAGGAATGTGACAGACACCTTAAAGTTTTGAAAGACGCCCTCATAAGAATGGGAGATGATGCTCAACTCATCAATCACCATTTCTAATATAGCACAGCGAAATACTGCAATGACCTCCTCAGAAGACAGACAGAGGATAAGACCAATAGAGTACCCTTTGCCATCTAGTACGTCCCTGGAGTGGAGAAACTATGCCATGTTCTTTGCAGCCTTCAAAATATTATCGATGATGATGATGAGCATCTCGTCAAGATCTTCCCTATACCTCCACTTCTCGCCTTCAAACAACCACCAAACCTCAAACAGACCACTGTTTGTAGCAAACTACCCAGCCTTCAGGGCAACATCGAACACAACCCTTCCAAGGCAATCTCTGTCGGACATGTTAGATCATTGACTTGGATGCTACCAACACATATAAGAGCACCACCCACCACGTTCACGGCTGATACTCATGTGACTCGGCCAATGTAGTCTATCTTGTACACTGCAGGCAAGCACACCCTGAGGCATGGTATATTGGTGAGACCATGCAGACACTATGACAACGGATGAAAGGACATCACGCAACAGTTGCCAGACAGGGATGTTCCCTGCCAGTTCAGCGGTCGAGGCATTCAGCCTCTGATCTTCGGGTAAGCATCCTCCAAGATACACAACAACACAGAATTGCCAGGCGACCCCACCACACTATTCTGTATCTATAATTGACAGTATCACCTTGATAAATCGTACACACACACACACACACCCAATGGGGTGAATCATTTCATCCAAGATGCTTGTTTATTTTCAGGTACATTCTATTTGAGTAGTCACAGTCAGTGTGGCATCTTATAAATTCTAGCTTTCAGAATAAAACCAGTCTGAGACAGATTTTGAACAAAGCTTCACACCTACAATTCAGTGTCTGACCTGAGATATCACCTTTTGTCTTTACTATGGCTCTGCCTGATTATCATGAAAGCACAGCACTGACATTGACTTTATAAACACTTTACACACTGTCTAATACTCTTGGCCACCTGCAGAGACTTATCACCTGACATTCCACTCACATCAGTTGTATGATCTTTTGATCTCTCTGCCTATAAACTCTGTGTCTGTGTGCCCTGCTGTCTCAGTGCACCTGACGAAGGGGCTGTGCTCTGAAATCTTGTGTGATTCCAAATAAACTTGTTGGACTATAACCTGGTATTGTGTGCCTTCTGATTTTGTCCACCCCAATCCAACACTGGCACCTCCACATCATGTATTTGATAGTCTATGTTTTCTTGAGTAGTTATCTATTTAATTTCTCCGAAGTCTCCAATTTAAATAAACACTTTTGGAGATTTCCAGGCATAGAGCAATTGTGCAGTGAAATATTCAATTTACCAGGAAATACCTTTAAAATCTGCTATAATGGGGATTTCACAGGGTCCTTTTGTGCAACATCCATCTACATAGGAACAACAATTGTCCGGCCATTAGAAAATCTAGGTCAAGGTAATAAGTTAATATCATAATTCGACTGCATTGACTTAAAATAGTCATTTGAAATAGTGGAAAATCAAGCGCTTCAAGCCCATGGTCTCCATACTGTTTAAGAATGAATAAAGAATTTCTCATGTGGCCTGCATGATTGCATAAATAACTTCTATGGGTATACCTCTAAAGAAAGAATTATAAATTTCTACCTGAATCAGTAAGTTCAAATTTGTGTCTTTCTCTTTGATCTTCTGTGCTGTATCGCACTCTTTCTTCTATTTTGTGACTTTGTTCATCTATAAAATAAAAGCCTCATAAGTAAAACAATCCCATAAAAAGATGGCATACATGTCAAACTTACAGGTCAAGCATTACACTACCATTTCCTCCACTGGATCTTGCCAGTCCCATTTAAAAGTGCTTTGGTAGTCCCTGACTTGTCTTTTGTTGGAATACAACGTTGTGTGTAATAATCATTGGAAAATAAATATAGATTATTGAATTTTGACTTCTATTATCTGATTATTACACCCAAGATCTTGTATGGCCAAAATCATTTTTGAAAGGAAGAAACATGGATCTAAAATGGCTGCAGAGAGCCACGTGCTATAAACGAATCCATCTGTACTGAAATCTCCATCTTTACCTAAGGACATTAAATCAAGGCAACTGAGAGAGAGTGTCAAGGAATTTTCATCCTCTGTTTAATTATTAGGAAATGAAAGGCTTGCCTGCAGTTAGTATTGCAGACAATGAAGTTAGATTCCAGAATGCTTCTGACATTATTATGAGCTTTGTTTCAACAGATGCTTTTGAGGAGCAGGAGAGAAAGAGATGACAAATGAATTTGTGACAACACCTGAAAATCTCTCTTTCTCTCTCTATCTGACTCTCCATCATCTCAGAATACAGCACTTGGTGAAAATATATTAATTTGGGAAACAACCATACACTGACGTTTCAAAGATATCTACAGATTTTGTTACTGCTGAACATACATGTGAACCATTAAGATACTGAGGATGCAGGTCAACACATCAAGGAGGCAATGACTATTAAACTGTGTACCAATCATTTTCCCTTTTAAACTTATTACCTGATTTATGCAATTACTGTCACATTTTTATTTTAATTTCTTTTCTCTGGGTTGCAGGTATTATTTTTGACTTTCTGTGAAGACCAAGAGGGGTTTAAAAACAAGAGAACCAATTTCCCCCTCAACACCTGGTCATAACATATCATAGAATCATCCTTGTTACGTTGTAGTCTGAGACACAATTTTGTGCAAATTATGTTCACACTGTGATGCCTGGGAACTGATGCTGGGGTATGGATGGTGCAGCAAAACATGATTCTTCCAAATTTAACAGCTATGCATGCTCCAAGCCACCCAAGTTTCAAATAGTTCCTTTGTGCAACTCAGAGCTAATATACTACTTTTCTATTAGAAATTCAAGACAGCTCAAAAGATAGTGTCATGTTAGCAGTAACAAAAGCAGAAGTTGTTGGAAAAGCTCAGCAGGTCTGGCAGCATCAGTGAAGAAAAAAATCAGAGATAATGTTTTGGGTCTAGTGACCCTTCCTGTTTTGAGGAAAGGTTATCGGACCTGAAAAGTTAACTCTGATTTTTTTCTTCACAGATGCTGCCAGACCCGTTGAGCTTTTTCAGCAACTTCTGTTTTTGTTCCTGATTTACAGCATCCACAGTTCTTTCAGTTTTTGTTCATGTTAGCAGTGATGATTTCATTAGAGTTCAATATAGCACATGAATGAAAATGAACTGTTTAGTCTTAAAATTAAAATGATTACATGTTATAATTTTCAGATTTCTTTCCTTTATCTTGTTATTCTTATTCTCAGCAATACAGCACATGCAAATGCCATAGCACAACAGGCATATGATAATGAGCAACGGATCATAATTTGATAAACTGAGCTTTTGAGTGCTCTAACATGTTCCCAATTCAACCAAAATTGCTAGCAATTAAAGTTGTGCAATCTACTCTCTCCTCTGGATTCTTTGCTGTAATGGTGTAAATTTAACATAAGCTCTTGTCAATGTTTGGAGCAATAAAAATTAAAATTCCCTAATTGCTCCTCATAGCTCGTTGTTGTTAAACAATGACAACAATAATAGAGTAGACTTTCCTGTAGAAGAGTTGTTGATTGTCTGAGATGCATAGTTGATCTCAGGTAATTTGCTTGTTTTATTGATAAGATTTGAGCAGTATTAGGGTTATTCCTTCTGCATGTAATACTCTAATTGCAGGACAGGCAAGTTTAAGATAAAAGGTAAATGAGGGTATGAATATAAGTTTAAGATACATTCAGATAACCCTAAATTGGCTCATGTAATGAGTTGAATTTTAATTTTACAGATTTGCCAGGAGAGAAGTGCATATTTAATAGAATGTGGGAAACCTGGAAGTACAGCGTACAAGTCAATAGATTTTAAGGGCAACAAATGTAAAAGTCATTTGCATTTTGGGTTTGCTTTTTAATTAGCATCCTGGGATGATTTGCACATCATGATTGTCATTCTAAGGCACACTGAGGGCATGAAAGGTGGAGATGGCATGGAGAGAAAAAAGTCGTCAGGTAAATGCTGTTCTGAGTTCTGATGAAGGGTCACTGGACCCAAAACATTAACTCTGTTATCTCCTTCACAGATGCTGCCTGACCTGCTGAGCTTTTCCAGCAACTTTGTTTTTGTGCAGGTAAATGCTGTGCCTCTTTTTTGTATAGCCCCTTTGCATATATCTCTGGGGCTGTGTGGACTACAGGAATATCCTGTTCCCTGATGACATAACGAAGAAGCCTGCTATAGACACCAAGAAGGCATGGTTGAAGGCTGAAGAGATGTTGAGCAGCAGGAGTTGGAACTATACTGGTGGTTTCAATGGAAACAATGCTCCAATGGCCTCCAGCTGCTGGAATGGTGAGTGTACTTGCACATTGTCTGACAACCTGCTGTGTTTATGACCCTTCAGGCTTCAATGCCTTTGCCAGCATATCTCTGACATGCCAACTTACTTTGCAGGTGCACCATCTTTCTGCATTTTCTCACATCCCCCATACATCCCTCTATCAATGACACTCACCGTAATTTTTCTGCTGAGTCATGCCTATGTTCATAGTTATTCTCAATCAATGCTCTCCAACCACCAGGTGAACAAATTACCATTTCATTCACACATAGAGCTCTTCTGTTTTACTCCAGAAAGCAAAAGTAAAGGATAGAATTGCAATCAAACTTAGTATATTTTGGAAGCATTTATTTGCATAGATACAGATCACAAGAATGCGCCTCCACAAACAAGAAAAGAGTTTTACTCTGTTCCTTTATTAACGGAGGCACAACTGAATCCCCATTTAAAGCCCACTGTTTGCCTGTATAAAGAAAAGTCTAAAATAAATGAAATCAATAGTATTTAGCTCTTTAGCCACATATTTAACTGCACTATTTTCCTATTCCTAGCCTCACTGGCACATGGCACAGGAAGTAATACAGTGATTACAACCCTAGAAGTCCTGCTTTTCAACTTCCTACCTAACTCCCTGAAGTCCCTTTGCAGGACCTTATCTCTCTTTCTACCTATTTCATTGGTACAAACATGGACCATAATCTGGCTGCTCACCCTCCCACTTCAGAATATCCTGTGCCCACTCAGAGACATTCTTGACCCTGGCACCGGGGAGGCAACACACTATCCTGGACACTCGTTCACGGCCACAGAACCACTGGCCCTAACTATAGAGGTCCCTATCACTACTGCTCACCTACACTTCAGCCCTCCCTGCTTTACCGCAGTGTCAGTCACAGTGCCACTGATCTGGCTGCTGCTTCTGTTTTCCCCTGAGAAGGTCATCCCCAACAGCATCCAAAATGGGATACCTTTTTGAGAGGGAATATCCACAGGGGACTCCTGCACTGTCTGTCCACTCTTATTCATCTTCCTGGTGGTCACCAACTCTCCCCTGTGTGCAGCCCTTACTGGTGGTGTGACCAACTCACTAAATATGCTATCCATGACAGTCTCAGCCTCAAAGATACTCTACAGTGAGTTCATCTGCAGCTCCAGGCATGCCATGCCGGAGCTGCAGCTGGACACACTTCCTGCACATGTAGTCATTATGGACACTGGAAGTGACCCTGATTGCCCACATATTGCAGGAGGAGCATTCCATGAAGCTGTGTTGTCCTGCCTTTGTGAACCTCTTCAACTAAAATCAACCTTAACTGTAGACAATAATCCAGAAAGTGATTATTCAACTAGACCCCACCCCCAAGGTATTTATCCTGCTGCCACTGCTGCTGTTCACCCCTTAGGTTTGCTCTCCTTTGCTCTGTTGCTGCTTAGACTGACTACTTGGAGCATATGTCAATCCTTTTATCTTGACTGTAAGGATTAAGATTATCCCAATGTTTCTCATAACTCATCTCTCTTAAAGCATTACCTTGTAAATGTAGGCTAGATTTTTCTCTATGGGGGTTAAATGTTGAGATTCACAACTCTCATCTGGTTTAAGGAATGTTAAAAATGATCTTTTGTGCACTTGCTCAAAATGACTAATTCAGAGCTGATTCAATACACAATTATGTTGATACACACAGAATTTTTTTCTCATTATGTGGTTGTCATGACACCAAAATTTATTGTCCATTCCTAATTGGCCTAATAAGGTAGTAATCTTCTTAAATATTGCAATTCACATTTTATTTTAATACAAAAGAATAACCTGATAAAGAACTCTGGGGCAGGGGGGAATGGGATTAAGAAGCCATCTACATATGCATGCCTCTGGAATCATATTTGAACCAGATCAAGTCATGAGTAGCAGGTTTTATTTCCTAAATTATATCAATGAGCAATTTGGATTTTACGACCAACCGCTAATGGTCACTTTTGTTTATTTCCAGATTTGTTTAAAACTTAATTGAATTTAAATTGCCACTGTACAGCTTTAAACTTCTGTGCCTTGGATTAATGCTCTGGTAAAACAGCCATGCCAATCCCGCAGACTCTATTGAGTGGAGTCTGTGACAAGATATCTTCGTTACTTTTTCAATTTTTAGTGTATTCTGAAAGAGTACGAAAATAAATAAAACTAAACTTTAAACCTTCAGCATTGGAATATAATATTCATTCACATTAATGGGAAATTAGACAATTAAAGCTGAGATAACAAGGTGTGGAGCTGGATGAACA
>NC_063355.1:31780326-31845968 GCF_021869965.1 Rhincodon typus
TGTTCATCCAGCTCCACACCTTGTTATCTCAAACTCCAGCATCGGCAGTTCCTACTATCTCTGAGACAATTAAAGCTCATGTTTTCCCAAACAACTCCACCACTTCTCATTTGGAACATTTTAGCATATAATTAATCCTGTGGATGGATTTTTAAAATAACAGTAATTAACATTTACCTGTGTCAGTGAGCTGAGTTTCTAAACTTTGTCGTTGAATTTTGTTTTCATATGACATGCCAGGTTCTTCTTTAAAAGCTTGTTTAGCTGAAATATAAAAGCACCACAAGTAAAATTACCTTAAAAGCTATGCCTACTGCCTTAAAATACAAATTTAGAATTGTTTAATCATTTTCTTCTTGAAAACTTGCCAGTTTCCTTTCAGACCTTCTGGCAGTTTGCTCTACTCTATTTAAATATAGTGAAGAGATTGTGGCTGACCACTATTCAAGATCTGTCAGAAGTCACACAACACCAGGTTACAGTCCAACAGGTTTATTTGAAATCACAAGCTTTCAGAGTGCTCCTCCTTTGTCAGGTGAAGTGGAAGGACTCACACAGGCACAAAATTTATAGGTGGAAACGTAATTGCAATATAATTCCAGATAATTAAAAGGGTCAAAAACATCGTACAAATGGTGTGAGTGGAGTGTTGACAGGCTGAATAACAAATTTTTGCAGGTGATCCAAAGTGTCAAACGGTGTGAGTAAGATGCTAACAGCTGAATAGCTAGTGAAGAGATGACCTATGATCTAATTAATTAAGGCAGAGAGGCATTTTAAAAAAAAACAAAAATAAGATGGTGCTAGACACAAACCAAATGGCTGGAATAGCAAGAAGACAGCCTCAACCATGACCTTGGATTCATGTCACGCTACATGTAACCCCACCATACTGTTCTGTGTTTGCAAAATCTTTCTCCCTGTTCTGTTTTGACATCTTCACCTTGATAAACTAACCTTAATTAGTTTGCACAGTTTTTGATCACTTGTTACTTTGGTTAGACTCCATCATGCAACTGTTATACCTATCATGTTATTCTATTTTGGTTTGTCTCTAGCACTATCTTATTTTTGATTATTTTGTAAATACCTCTCTGCCTTAATTAATCAGATCACAGGTCATCCCTTCACTTGCTATTTAGCTGTTAACACTTTACTCACACTGTTTGACAATTTTGATTGCCTGCAAAGACTTGTTATTCAGCCTGTTGACATTCCACTCACACAATTTGTACTATTCCCCTTGTACCATCTTTTGACACTCTTAATTACCTGGAATTATCTTGCAATTATTTCTCTGCCTATACGTTCTGTGCCTGTGTACTTTCCTCCACCTCACCCAATGAAGGAGCAGCACTCTGAAAGCTGGTGATGTCGAATAAGCCTGTTGGACTATAACCTGGTGGCATGTGACGTCTGACTTTGTCCACTGCAGTCCAACACCGGCACCTCCACATCCGAGATATAAATGGAAGTAGCAATACTGTTAGAAACACTCCCAAGACAGCACCTTCCAAACCTGCATCCTCTATCATGTAGAGGGACAGGGATAGCATTACCCCCTGAAGGCCAAACACTATCCTGATTTGAAACTAGATCACAATTTCTTTATTGCTGTGGGATCAAAATCCTGGATACTCCCATTCTAAACAGGACTGGTTATATCTAACCCCAACGGCTGTAGCTACACCCCAAAGACTACAACAGTTCAAAAAGCAAGTCACCATAATCTTCTCAAAGACAGAGTTGGACAATAAATGTTGACTTAGTCAATGAAGCTGACATCGCTTGAATGAAGTGTCCCTAAAATGAATACTGCTTTGACGAAGCAATTTTGTAATTACAATTTCAGGCTTAGTATAAATTTGTCTCTGTAGATTTGTTTGGTACTTTAGATATGATCTAATACTATGTTTAAGTATGGACAAACGTCCTTAGAAATGGATTTGTTTTTGCTCGATTTTACAAGTGAAATTTATGTACAGATATTGGAGTGATTTTTTCCTGGATACTTTATATTTTTAGAGCCTTCAAAGTAATCAAGCTTGAGTCTTGAGATGAACCACCAATTCATTGAATGTTTAGCACAAGAATTATCTTGTAAAAGTGTTGAGTCTTGTCCTAGGAAAGGCCAACCAGAGAATCATTAAGCAGCTGCTTACCACTTACTTAAATTGCCTTTCAGTTCTCATTAAGGTGTCTGCACAATATTTTGGTAGCTACCGTTTGGCTTAATGTCATCAATCAGCCAACTGTGAACTGATTATTGCATAAGTTAAAAAAAAGTTAAATGTTTTGTATGTATTCTTGTACATTTAGTGCTGATAGCTTTTGGAACACATTATGGGAGACTTCTTGCAATATTTGGTCAACACTATCACCATTTACTCCAAAATAAAATCTGACATCTTCATCTAAAAAGGGATCCATTATAGAGATCACCATGAAAAATTGATCAGTTACAACTTGCTAGGAATTCCCTCCATTCTGCAAGAGAGATGGGAAGAAATATAAAAATGGGAACCCACTCTCTAACAGCATTTTCAGTGTACCTCCACCAAAAGGGCTGCAGCCATTCAACAAAGCAGCTCAGCACCACATTTTCAAGAGCAATTAGGGATGGGCAACAAATGCTGACCCAGCCAACAAAACTCAAATCCCATGGGTGAATAAAGTCTTGTGATGTGGTAATAGTGTCCAGTGTCCCTATATTTGGACCAGAACGTCTGGGTTTAAGTCTTGCTTCAGCTGTAATGGGCACAGAAATGTGTCATAACACATCTAACTAAGTTAAAAAATAAGTAATCCTTTGGAAGAGAAACAACAAGCTGATAAAAAAACTGTTTTAAGGCTGTTGTGGCACAGTGTAGTGCCCCTACTTCTGGGCCATAAGGCCTGGGTTGGAGTCCCACCTGCTCCTGAAGTATGTCAGGTTGATTAAAAATATCAATAAAGAGAACATGAGAGAGGTAAGAGAGATAGGAAAGTGAGGCATACTACTCACATACCACTCCACCAACCTCTGCATCCAGCACATCATCCTCGGCCATTTCCACCACCTACAATCTGACCCCACCACCAAAGAGATATTTCCCTCCCCACTCCATATGCTTTTCTCCGTGACGCCCTTGTCCGCTCAACACTCCCCACCAACTCCACCACTCGGCACCTTTCCCTATAATTGCAGGAGGTGCTACACATGCCCCTATGCCTCCCCTCTCAACTCTATCCAAAGCCCGAGACAAACTTTCCATATCCAACAGGGGTTCACTTATATATCCGCCAACCCGGTCTACTGTATCCATTACTCCCAATGTATCCTCCTGTACATCGGTGAGACCAAACATAGA
This sequence comes from Rhincodon typus, assembly GCF_021869965.1. Lineage (NCBI taxonomy): Eukaryota > Metazoa > Chordata > Chondrichthyes > Orectolobiformes > Rhincodontidae > Rhincodon > Rhincodon typus. The sequence goes on from NC_063355.1 coordinate 31,783,677, forward strand.
CTCGGTGACAGATTTGTGGAGTATCTGTACTCTATAATCAAAAACACCTTCCAGTTGCTAACTGTTTTAACTCCCCCTCTCACTCCCACTCCCTTAGTGACATGTCCATCCTCGGCCTCCTCCAGTGCCACAATGATGCCATACGCAAATTGGAGGAACAACACCTCATATTCTGCCTCAGGAGTCTACAGCCTGATGGCCTAAATCATAGAATTTAAAATCTCCCTGCCCCGGCCCCCCCCCCCCCCCCCCAACCCGCCCCCCCCCTCCCCCCCCCCACAGAAAACCGAAGAGCCATTAATGCAGGGATTCAAACTTTAAAATATTAATATTTCCAATTCTAAATGCAAAACAAAGCAATATCTATAATAATTATTTGAGAGCTCACAGTAGTTTCTTAAGGCAGACATGTAATAAGCTGTTTGCTAAAGCAACATGTCAAGTCTTACTTGGTTTACAACGTCGTTTTGATTCTGTTTGTGTTCCAGTACCGCACAGCAATTTTGCACTTCCACAAAGAGTTTCAATATCTGAAATACAATATCAACACTACTTAGAAACAATGTTAAAAAACTAAAATGACCTCTTCATAGAATCCCTACAGTGTGGAAACAGGCCCTTTGGCCCAACAAGTCCACACTGACCCTCACAGCATCCCACCCAGACCCATCTGCCTATAATCTACCTAATCTACTCATCCCTGAACACTATGGGCAATTTAGCATGGTCAGTCCACCTAACCTGCATATCTTTGGACTTTGGGAGGAAACCGGAGCACTCGGAGGAAACCCACACAGACATGGGGAGAATGTGCAAACTCCACACAGATAGTCACCCAAAGGTGGAATCAAACCCAGGTCCCTAGCACTGTGAGGCAGCAGTGCTAATCAATGAGCCACCGTGCCACCCCTGCTTGTTGAATATATCTTTTCAGTACCACTGACAACATTTCATGATCTTATTGTAACTTTGCCTATACCTAATAACAATTTAATAAAAACACAAACAGTCAGCTGCGAGGAATAGTCTATTTAATGAGTTAAAACACATCTTTCTGAATCCTGATTACGACTTCTTACTTTTTAAACATCTTCTACTCTTCTTCTACTGTTTTTCTTCTACTTCTGCATCAGAATATATTGCAGATATTTATCACACTCTATGAAATGTTTTTAAAAGTGGTTTTACTTTACTTTTCATGGATATTTATTTACATTCACTCATTCCTTTTACTTTAATTTGACTTTAAGTCATAATGGGCACTTTAAGTCCCACATTTTTTTTGCCTCTTTAACACTCTATATGCAGCATCTTTCCTCATTGTTCTACACTTTGGACCAACTTCATTTACTTACCTTTTAACCTTTACAACAGAACAATAAATTATTTTTATATAGAGCCTTGAATGTAATAAAAGTGCCAAGGTCCTCATAGCAGCAATACAAAGTGAAGTTTGACACCAAGAAACAAACATATGAAATCAGATCCATAAAAGCTTAGTTGCATGTTTTAAGGAGCATTTTTCATATGTTTTATGGAACATTTTAAAGTTGGGAAGAAAGGTGGAGAGGTGTAGGTGGGCATTCCAGAGTTTAGGGCCAAGGCAACTGAAGGAACAGGCACTAATGATGGAGCAATTAAAAGTAGGAAAGCACAACAAGAGGTCAGAATTCAAAATGCTGGATATCTTGGAATGTTTGGAGCAAGAGGAGATTACAGGCATAGGGAGGGGTGAGGCCAGAGAGGAATTTGAAAGCAAGAAGATAATTTTAAAATCAAAGTACTGCTTGTCATGGAGTCAGTGTAGGCCAGGGGATCAGGATTTGCTAAAATTTAAGACAAGGTCAGCAGGATTTTAAGTGGACTTCAACTTTATGGAGGGTAGAATGTGAAAGACAAGCAAGTAGTGTGTTTAACAGTTGAGTTTAGAGGTAACAAGGACATGAATGAGTCTTTCAGCAACAGTTTAACTGAGACATGAGTGAAGTTGAGTAATGCTACAGATGTTGAAATGAGAGGTCTTATCAATGCCATAAACATGAAGTCAGAAGATCATCTCAGGATCAAACTTGACAAGTTTAGTGTGGGATGTTCCCTTCCCTATAAGTGTCAGGGAAGGTTGCAGGAAGGGCAAGTAATCAAGTCATTGCTCACCGGGAAGATACCTGCCCTATTCCTGCCACCTAAGCAATTAAGTTCTGGGTGTAAAGGTCAATGGTCAACCTTACTGATTTGCCACCAATTGGGGGCAATTAGGGTACAAATAGGGGGAGGGTGGAGTGTGTTGTTGTCACTGAAAGCCACCCCCTGCACTTGCCTCCAACCTTGAACTCCTACCCAGCCACATCCAAGAGGGTGGTTAGGTGCAGGTGGGGGAATTTTCAATTTAAAAGACACAAGCCCCCACATCCTGGCATTAATTTCTGATTTTTGCCAAAGAAAGTGAAGAAGCCAGTCTGTAGAAAATGCTTTGATGAGAGGCCTGTAAACATTGAAATAAATTCCTGCTTATCCAGTACTAGATTTTGGATAAGCTGTCCAATAATTTAGTATCAGTGGAGGGTTGGGAGAAGTAGTAATGCTGTATAGATTGGTGTCGCTAGTGCATGTGAAAGCTGACACATTTTTTAGATAATGCTGTCAAGAGACAAATATAGATAAGTAACGGGAGGAAATGAAGGATAGATTCTTGAGGGAAAACAGAAATGGTTTTTTTAAAAAATAATCAACCTATTCAGAGATGTTATTACACACCTCTGGAGCAGGTAGGATTTGAACCCAGACCTCGTGGCTCAGAAGTATTAACACTACCACTGTACCACAACAGCCCAAAACAGAATGATAGTGCAGGAGCAGAACAAGAAACAATTGCTTTTTTACTTTTGCCATAATTAGATCAAGATGGGAACATGACTGAGCAGTCTTATCTATCTGGGTGACAATGGAGAGATTAGGGCTTTTGGAGTGCGGTGGTACTGTCCCTATCTCTGAGTCCAGGAGGCCTGGGTTCAAGTTCCTACCTACTCCAAAAGTATGTAGTAACATTTCTGATCAGCATTTTAAAAATACCTGATAGTGGAGAGATACTGGAGGAGTATAGCGTGGTCAAGCATCAGAAATGACTGACAGGTTAAGAATGATAAAGATAGAAGGTTCATATTTGCCACAGTCACATTGGGTGTTATTTGTGTTTTCGATAAGAACTGTGCCAATATTGAGCTAAGGCAGAAACTGATTGGTGGAATTTAAATATGGAGCTCTTGAGGAAGATGGAAATGGATTCTGGGCAACAATAACAATTTCAAGGACTTTGGAGAGGAAAGGGAACTTGGAGATGGGATGATCGTGGAATCAACTGAAAAAAAAACAAATGCTAGATAGAGATCACAGTGGGTGAGGCAGCATCTATGGAGAGAGAGAGCAAGCTAATGTTTCAAATCTTGATGACTTTTCATCAGAGCTGACATGAAGTGTGGAGAGGGCAGCATTAATGCTATAGTTGGGGGGTGGAGTGTAGAGTGATGGGGGAGAAAGGATGTTGATAGTTCAGTTTAAGTGATTGGAATGTGAAAATGGTGGAACAATAGTGTGTCACTGCCAGGCTTGAAAGAACAGTCAGTCAGTCCCACTAGGGTAGGGGGAGGGGAGAGAGGACATGGTGACACAGAATATAATAAATAAAGTTAAAAGAAGGGGAAGGAATGGAAGTTGGTTCATAATTTGAAGGTGATGAACTCAATATTAAGTCCAGAAGGTTGTAAAGGGATTCAATGTGTTTTTTAAGGACAGTGATGATGATAGCAGATTTAAAGGAGACAAGGTCAGCACTTGAACACACAATGGTTTACAGTATTGGCTAACATGGGGCCAGCAGGAGAAATTGCATGATCAGAAATTTGGTGGGATTGGAATCAAGGATATAGGTGATGACTCTTGAATTCAGAGAGACCATGAAGAGAAAAAGGAAGCTCTGGAAAAAATGATTGCAGTATTAAATTAAGTTTAACCAGGTGAGAAATGGAAAGGAGGAACACAGCAGAAATAGCTGGTGGGATCACCTTGATCTTAGTGACAAGAAATCCACAAGATTGTTATACTTGTCATTGAAGGTGAGGATGGAGGGGATGGGGAGAGGAATTTAAAAAGATTTACAATAGATCAAACAACCTGGAGTTACTTGTGCATTCCAGGAGCATCCTCGATAGCGAGCAGCTTCAGCGCACAACTGCAGGACATGACAGTGTTTCAAAGTGGTATAGCTAGAGTTGCCTGTAGACATTAAAACCAATTGTCCACCACAGTCTTTTATTTCTCCTTTGAGCTAGCCTATCTAGAGGAATTCCCATGGTGGCAGGATGAGATATGGTAATTTTTTTTATTGGAGAATATGATATCAAAGCTGAATGTAAAATGCAGTTGACGTGATGAGTACCTGCAAAAATGTGGTAGTTAACAGAAAGACAAAGAATTTTGAACATGCAGTTGTCAGTGAATTAGGGGATTGTTTTTCTGGAGATGGAGATAGAAGGAGCAAGGTTGAAAAGTGGAAGGTGGATATAGGTGCTAAGTGATACAAGGAAGTGTTCAGAGTCGGCCTTATTTGTAATAGTCGGAAATAATACGGACTAGGAATGGGTTTGAATACAAATTGTGAGTTTAGGTGGAGGGAGAGATTTAGTGAAGGTGAGAAGAGTGTAATCTGAGGAGAGAGAACATGAAGAGTTAAAATAGATGTTGAAATCACTGAAAATGAGAAATCATTTGGAGCAGAAGCTGAAGAAAGAAGCCAGTGAAGATATCTCAGTGACTTTTTTTTATTGTACTTGCTTTAGTATGAGAGATGAGGGGTGCGAAGCAATGTAAAATGCTTAAAGTGGGAAGAAGTACCAGACAAGTAGGGAATAAAGCCAAGGTGTAATCTGGTGTGAAGCGCTAGACTAAACAAAAAACTAAAATGGTGGAGAAACTCAGCAACTCTGGCAGCATTTGTGAAGACGGAAACAGATTGAATGTTTCATATCTAATATGAATCTTACAACATAGAATAGCACAGCATAGGCTTTCGGCCCACCATGTCTACACCGACCACAAAGCCATTCTAAACTAATACCTTCTGCCTGCACATAGTCCATATCCCCTTTACTCTCTTTATTGTTCATATGTCTGTCTGAATGCCTCTTAAATATTGCTATTACAGCTGCTTCTACCATCTCCCCTGAAATGCATTCCAGGCCCCTACCACCCTCTGTATAAAAACTTGCCTCACACATTTCCCTTAAACGTTCCCCCTCTCTCCATAAACTTATGTCTCTGCCCCCCGCCCCCCGGTATTTGACATTTCCACCCTAGGAATAAGACTCCAGCTATCCACCCTATTCATGCCTCTCATTATTTTATATGCTTCTAGCAGGTTGCCCCTCTGCTTCAGACACTCTAGCGAAAATCATCCAAATCTGTCCAACATCTCGACATAGCTAATACAGTCCAATCCAGGCAACATTCTCGTCAATAAACAACTGAAAGAACTGCGGATGCTGGAAATTAGAAACAAAAACAGAAAGTGCTGGAAAAACTCAGCAGGTCTGGCAGCATCTGTGGAGAGAAATCAGAGTTAACGTTTCAGGTCCAGTGACCAGTTCTAAAGAAGGGTCACTGGACCCGAAATGTTAACTCTGATTTCTCTCCATAGATGCTGCCAACTGCTGAATTTATCCAGCAATTTCTGTTTATGTAACATGCTGGTAAATCTCTTTTGGATCCTCTCCAAAATCTCCACATCTTTCCTATAGTGTGGCAATCAGAACTGCACACAATACTCCAAAGTGGCCGAACTAAAGTTTTACACAACTGCAACATGACTTGCTAACTTTTATACTCAATGCCAACTAATGAATGCAAGCATTCTGTAAGCCTTCTGCACCACCTTATCTACTTGTTTTGCCACTTTCAGGGAGCTATGGATTTGCACCTCAGGATCCCTCTATATGTCAATGCTCCTAAGGGTCCTGCCATTTTTTGAACACTTTTTACTTGCATTTGACCTCCCAAAATGCATCACCTCACATTTGTCCAGATTAAAATCCATCTGCCCAATTTTCCAATTGGCCTATATCCTACTGTATGCTGTGAGAACCTTCCTCACTTTCCACAACTCCACCAATTTTTGTGTCATCTGCAAACTTACTAATCTGACCACCCACAGCTTTTCAGGAATGTAATGGTGGTTTTTATACTGTTGAAGTGGGGAAAGGATGAGTGAGTGGAACAGGTGATGAGGGTTCCCAGAGCAAAAGACAAAGGGAATGATAAGGGCAAATATGGTAAAGGACGGATTGATATGTAATATAGATATAAATGTCAGGTGTGAAAAGGCGTCCGATTTACTGAGACTAAAGCCAACATGACAATGACAAGACAAAGCTGGCAATAACGAGAAGCTCAATAAGCTACTGGGAAAGGTGACGATCGCTCAGGGTCTACGATCGAGGCTATGCTGCTGCCCAAGAAAATGACCGTTGGGAATACAGCTAAATAGTAAAGAAACAGGATTCACAAGAATGATCTATTTCTGAAATAGCCTATATAAACCTTCTACTTTGAAACTGTCTAAATTAAGTCATATTATTTCAGAATTCAATACAAATGCTGCAAAAACACAGGCTACACATATAAGAAAATTAGTTTTAAACCTAACATAGACACACAAAAACATCTTTAGTGAAGAATCATGAAAATTTACCTTCAAGGGTCAAATCAGTTTGTATGCTTAGACTGCACAATATAGGCTTCTGTTTCCCTGAAATAAAAAAACAAGCACTACTTATGCAAGGCAGTACGCTGAAAAGTTTTGCTACAGTAATTGGAAGACATGGAAAACTAATTCATCTCATCTACAGCCCCTCTTTGCTCCCTATTTTTTTTTCAGAAAATTATGGAGTTAATTGATTTGTGATTGGAATCATTGCTGCCTTTAGGAATGGAACTGACTTTGCAGCGGACTAGTTTAATAAAATTATTTAATGAGATGAGGACATTGCTGGCTAGGACAGAATTTATTGCCCAACCCTAATTGCCCAGAGGGCAGTTACCAGTCACCCACGTTGCTGTGGTGTAAAATGTTGGTGGCTTAGAGTCTAACATGAAGGTCCTTTGGAGCAAGTGACAATCTGAATTCGCCAGATACCTGGTTTTCATGGCAAATTTTCTTGACATCTAGCTTGTTTGTTAAACTTGGTAAAATAGAAAGCAGAATATTAATGAGGCAAGTTTGACCAATAACAAGGCATTTACCAAGCAATAATCCTCCTTTATTGGAAACTTGCAGTTGCCTACCAAGAAATTCATTCATTGTCAAAAGGAACAGATGGCCCCTAGTGAGTACTGAGGAACAAAGGGACCGTGGTGTACAATTCCATAGATTCCTGGAGGTGTTAGCACTGGTATGGTGAAGAAGGCATATGGGATATTTGCCTTCATTACTTGGGTACAGAGCATAGGATAAAGGAAGTCTTGTTGCAACTTTATGGAACCTTGGTTAGGCCACAGGTGGAATACTGTGTGCAGTTCTGGTCGCCACACAATCAGAAGGACATAATTGCACTGGAGAGGGTGCAGAGGAGATTCACCAGGATGTTCCCTGGGATGGAAAGTCTCAGTTATGAAGACAGACTGAATAGGTTGGGTTCGTTTTCCCTGAAGCAGAGGAGGCTGAGGAGTAATCTGATTGAGGTGTACAAAAGTATGAGAGGCATAGATAGGGTAGATCATGAGAATCTTTTCCCCACAGCAGATGACTACAGGCTGCACACATGTTGTTTTGAGAGCATCAATCACCAACTTACAGAGTTCAACAACAAAAATGCTTTCAGCATGTTCAACTAAAAATTGTAAGAAGATTTTGGACACCTGCCTCAGGTATCCTCGGAGCTACCATGATGCATAAATGATGCATCCAAGGTCCTTCGGTCTTATGGAGCTGGCAGCTGGGAGGCAAGAGTTACCCCTTCCAAACATGGCTGATGACCTTCACAAAACCCTCAGTCTGACACAGAATGAACATACAATGCTGTCTATGCTTCCACCAAGGCCACAGTGAAACAGGCCACAGGCTTCCTGCAGATGTAGTTTTGCTGCCTAGGCCAGCCGAACTTTGCAGTACAGCACAGAAAGGGCATCGCATCCTTGTGGAATTCTGTGCCCTTCATAACTGGAGCTAACAAAATGAGGTTATCCTGGATGTAGAAGAAATGGAGAATCAACTGCAGTCTAAGGATGAAGATGTGGTTCAGAACATTAATTGGAGGGACATCAAAGAAGAATGATGCAGTAATGCATCATTGTGCACAAAAAGCCTCGTTGAAATCCCGTGCAGGATGAATGTGCTGCATTCAGACTTCTTTCCATTGTCTAACTTGCTGTTGTTATTTTAAATTCACTCATGGGTATTGCTGGCTAGCCAGCATTTATTGCCCATTCCTATTTGCCTTTAAGAAGGTGGTAGTGAGCTGCAAATCGCTGCAGTTCGCATGCTGTAGGTAGACCCACAATGCTGTTAGAGGGAATTCTAGGATTGTGGCCCACTAAAAGAATGGCAATATATTTCCAAGATGCATGGTGAGTGGCTTGGAGGGGAAATTGCAAGTGGTGGTGCTCCCAAGTATCTGCTGCCCTTGACCTTCTAGGTGGACATGGTCGCGAGTTTGGAAGGTGCTATCTAAAGATCTTTGGTGAATTTGTACAGTGCATCTTAGGAGCTAGTACACACTGCTACTTAGCGTCAGTGGTGGAGGAAGTGGATGCTTGTGGATGTTGTTCCAAACAAGTGGGCTGCTTTATCCTGAAAGGTTTCATGCTTCAAGAGTGTTGTTGGCACTGCACTCCTTCAGGCAAATGGGAGTATTCCATCACATTCCTGACCTGTGCCTGATTGACAGGCTTTGGGGAGTCGGGAGATGAGAATACTCACTGCAGTATTCCAAACCTGATAGTGGCACTTATTGTCATGGATCAAAAACGATCATTAACCTTTTTCCTGCCTTTCAGGGTGTTGTGGTTCACCTAGGATACTGCACTGACACATGCTGCATTCTCAGTCCAGGCTGGCTGGTTCTGGCGGTGTGGCACCCTTTGCTATCAGCAGTATGAAACATGGCCCTCCATTCTACTACTCTGTTGATCAGGATCTCCAGATCCTTGTTGGCAAACCAAGGAAGTAACTTGTCTTTCTGGGCCTTGAGGGTAATAGTGTAGGATTACAATTTGAAGAGGAGTGCTTGTTCTGCAGCATCTTAAGTGGTGCACAGGTAAGGTTTAAATATAGTGGCAGTGGCGTGAATGTTGCAATGTTCTGGCAGCAGTAAGTACTTGCAGTTCTCCTGCCATGTGATTCCATGAGATGAAAGATGGAGGGTCTGGTTGCACAATTAAAGATGAGGAGCAGAGGATTTGTGGCATGGCAGATCAGGCATCATGAATCTCAACTGAAAAAAGTTTGCCAAAAAATGGAAAAATTCTGCGCTACGTTTAGATGCTTGTGTCGAGATTTTCCAACTCAATCTATTTATATATACATACACATTTGTAATCTTTGATTTTTTTTGCATAATAAATTAATGCTGTATTTTTAAAGGACATCTGCAGCCTCATGTTTCAGGGACTAACCACCACGTTAACCAACTCCAATAAGTAAATATTTGATCTGTCAAGACAAGTTTCATTCTACAATCTGACTTCCCAGTATTAGTTAGCAACTGGGATCATAACAAAAGTTAATTTACAAAGTGACTAAGGAGATTAAAATATTGCTGTGAAATTTGTTTCAAGCTTACCTATTGAAGAGGTGGATTTTATGCTACCCAATGATGTGGCAGGTACGAAATTCTTGGCATCTGAGAGTTTCAAGATAGGCAGATAAGTTGAGAAATGGAGTTTTTGCCAGAAGAACATCCAGGATTGCTAAGTGCTTGGGCAGTAGCAAGAATCCAACCTTGTAAGCTTCAATAGGATATAGTGGAAAAAGCGACTAGCCCAGGCCCAAAAAATGTTAGGATCAGAATTCAAAAATCTCAAAGGCAGCATCAGGAAATAGTCTCTACTAAAGAAAGCCTGATCAGTGTGGAGAACTGCATGAAAGATTAGTTTGCTAATGACAAATATGAAATGGTGACAACACTTGTCCATCAGCCAGAGGAAATAAAATACTTGAATGAAGGTTTGAAACATCTAAACTAAAAACTTGGGACATCAAATTTAATGTAAACTGATCTTCAATTTATAGTCAAGTACTTATTGTGAAAAATGCATTGAACAGAAGAAATTCTCAATGAATGCCAAATTAAATTCTCAGACTATCAAACTATGAAACTTTGTGTTGAAACCATAAATGAAAGTTTTGAGCTCCAGTGCCATCTGGAGACCAAGAAAGATGAGCTATGTATTATAGAAAACCAGATTCAGCAGACTTTAAAAGCAGTCACGGAAATTTTAAGAAACAGAATGAGGAACTGATTGGAGCAGATGCTCAGCTGAATGATAAGATTGAGCAACTGAAAGGAATTGGACAATAAGAGAGAAAAGGAATGTTTGTAGGAAACTATGAAAGAAGTGGAAATTAAAGCACCAGTTTTGAAGAATCAGTGAAACAAAATGAACAACAAGAAAATGACTCGAATAAAAGAGTAAGATCGTCTTAGCGCTGGTTTATTCATTTGAAATCACATTTCTTATTTGGGAAGTGATTGAAAGAGACAATATTGAAGCTGGTTGTCAGAAGTATATGCTTTTTTTTAACAAACATAAAGATAGTGCTGATTACTAGTTAATGCATCCTCTCAAATGATGAATCAGTAACACACAGTGAAAGCAAAGTAGGGTATTCTTTTCAGAAATTTAATATCTACTGCCAAATCTGGCTCAGTGGAAATGTTACAGACAAAGCTGTGATCAGTGGCTCATCTCCTGACCTCTCAAAACATCTTCAATGCCTACAAAATCAAGTCAGAAGTATAACAGACAACAATCAACATAATGATAAAAGATGAATGTAGTACATTATATCTTGAGAATGCATAAAAATTAATTCAATAACATCCTTAGTGTTGCATTCTGTATCATCAAGGACAAAAGTAGCAAAACAATGAAAACACCCAACTCCAAGTTCTCCTCCAAGTTATACAGCATCATGAGATACCGGCGTCAGTGCTGACACCACTGGTTTGAGGGAAATTTGGATGGCATTAAATGCAGTCAGGGTGGCCCACATTCAAAGGATGGGAGATTATAAAATTCCTTTCCTGTCTTCAACATTGTTTCCTTTCAGTATCCATAAGAATTTAGTCCAGACTTAAGAAAAAGGTGTGAATACAGAACAAAATAATCCTTTATTTTTAAACTTAGGTTTTATGGTCAAGAAGAACAAAGTAAATATTTTTGGACATGTATTTAATGATCACTTATATATTGTGTAATACTTACCAATAATTCCAGTTTAAAAGTTCCTGTAAATAATTTCTAGAATCATATCCTTCATTACTCAAAATTCCCATTGGAGGCACCAAAATGAGTTTCAGAGAAATGGTGCATATTTAAAGTAATCATTTAAGTCTAAATGAAACAGAAAATGAACATTTACCTTTACTGGGACGGGCACATTTTTCTGTTTGTGTGCCACTATCATGTAACACTGCACATTCTTTCCCAAAAGCTTGTAAAACTGAAATAAAAAGTTAGCACAATTTAGGGATATGTATGCATTAAAAAGGATACTACTTTAAAGGATAATGTATTCATTAAAAAAATCTGTTTGGTAATACTTTAAGTTTAAAGCATGAAGAAGGGCAGAGAAATTATTCTTTATTGATATCATGATAACATGCTTCAGCATTATCTACATCAAATAACTTTCAAGAATACGGTTTGAAAACTGTATCGGGGCTGTAACATGGAATCATGATACATGATTAACTCATGTCATTGGAAAGCAATGCAAGCAGCATGCAAATTTCTTGCTATACACATTTCCATAACTGTAGCATGCTGCTTCAATCCTGAAAAAGACCAATTAAAGCTTGTCTGCATTTCTTAAAAGTGAGCAGCATTTTGGCTTGAAATGGGACAAAACATGACGAATGGTACATCAGTTCAGACAGAAGACTCCAAGATTCTCAGTTACCATGCTAATAGGCCTTAGTCCAGAGGATCAAAAAAGATGAGAGAGGAGATCTATAGTAGAGGAACATGAGGCCCTGCAGATAGACATTGCAAAGGCAATTTGAGCAAATATCCGTGGAATTCAATACTAGGACAATGGCCTTGAAACAGGCCTAATTACAGTGTCAGAAGAAGTTTAATAATGATCTCACATAGGTGGTCTAGATCAATAGTACGCCTTCAAATTCCATAGTTCATTAACTTTCTTTTATTCGGCTAAGGAATGTAGGCATTGCTGGCTATGTTAGTATTTGCTCATCCCAAATTGTTCTTTTGAAGGTAGTGTTGAGCTGCCTTGAGTACCAAGTCACAATAGTGTGTATCTCCTCCCTTGACATTTGAGGTGTGAACGCTGAAGGTGGTAGAGGGCTGCTAATCAAATGGGCTGCTTAGACCTGAATGGCTTTAGCCTCTTCAGTGTTTTTGAAGCTGCATCTACTAGGCCAGTGGATAGAATTCCATTCCACTCCTAACTTGCACCTTGTAGATGGTGAACGGGCATTGGGGAGACAAGAGTTGTCTCATAGCAGAATTCCTAAACTCTGACTTGCTGTTATAGCTACAGTAATCATATTATTGGTTCAGTTTCTTTTTTGCTAAAAATAGAATGTTGATATTGGGGAATTCAGCAATGGGACTGCCATTGAAAATCAAAAGGCAATGGTTAGATTCTCTCCTGTTGAATTTCATTTCTTGGCACTGTGTGGTGTGAGTGTTACTTATCACTTGTTGTGCAGGTCTTGCTGATAAGGACGTGGACTGCTTCAGCACTTGAGGAGTTGAGAATGATGCTGAGCATTGTTCAACCATCAGCAAACATCTCCATTTCTGACCTTACAATGAAGGGAATTTCACTGATGAAGCAACTGAAGACATTTGGGCCTAGGACACTATTTTTGGGAACTCTTGCAGGATAATTAACCTCTAAGAAGCAAAACCATCTTCTTTTGTGCTAGGTATGACACCAACCAGCAGAAATTCTCCCCCAGTTCTCACTGACTAGATTTTTCATAGACCATCGAATCCCTACAGCGTGGAAACAGGCCCTTCGGCCCAACAAGTCCACACCAACCCATCCCCCTATAACCCACCTAAGCTCCACATCCCTGAACACTATGGGCAATTTAGCATGGCCAATCCATCTAGCCTGCACATCTTTGGACTGTGGGAGGAAACCGGAGCCCCTGGAAGAAACCCATGCAGACACTGGGAAAATGTGCAAACTCTACACAGACAGTCGCCAGGCGGTGGAATTGAACCCAGGTCCCTGGTGCTGTGAGGTCGTAGTGCTAACTACTGAGCCACCGTGCCGTCTTCCTTGATGCCATTCTCAGTCAAATGCCACTTTGATCTTGAATGCAGTTGCTGTCTCTTCACCTCCAAAATGTAGCTCATTACATGACATCAATACAAACCTTTGGTCATGTATGGACAAAAGAGCTGAACTCCAGAGGTCAGGAGAGGGTGACAGTCTTTAACACTTATTATCCCAAATGTGATATTGTCCAGGTTTGCTGCATATGGACTGACACTGCTTCACCGGGTCCAAAGTGAGTACAGGGATCTGTGCTACTGCAATCAAGAAAAATGGATTAAATGAACCCTTGCAGTCAAGGAAAAGCAGTCTGATTGCAAACTACTGCAAATTTAGTCTTGAGGGTGGGCTCTGATCAGGTGAATCTGCCCTGCCAAGTCAGTCTAGAGGTTGGACCAAGAAGGGGGTCACATATAATCTGGGGGTTTTTCACAAGTCAGTTTATAGCATCATTAAGATTGTTCTCGTTATTGTATTTGGCTGCTGAGAGAATGATCACAATGATCAGGGAAAACTGCAATAGTATGGTATGACCTAGTTGTGTTCGAGAGGGGACTATGTGGTCTCAATGGGGGTGGGGGGCATGGTTGGGGGCACAAAACATGTCATGGTCACTTTGGCCTTGATATCACAATGGGAGACATTTAGAATTGAAGTAAGTTGTGTGTCAATCACTCAAATAAAAAGTTGGAACCTCAACTAAAATCAACTGAGCAATAGGTCTCAATGTGGAAAACTGAGCATCCAAAGGAAGAAGCATAAGTCACTGTTTTTGCCAAGTAGATGGAACTCCACTCAACTCAGTAATGTGAGGCTTTCTGCAGGGCCACCGTGGTAATCATAACTGCATTGATTAAACAATGCTGTTCATCTGCTTTCAATTTATACTTAATTTAGGAGTCAACATTCAACAAAGCATCCAATTCTGAAATGCACTTCTGAAGTAATCATTAGGAGTACAAAGTACTCAATGATTACCACCTTGTGATTGCTAGATCAACAAAACATCATGGAACAAGGCATTCTCAATTACACCTTTATCTTACCAGTTAGCAAAGCCACATAGTCCCAAGACTAAGGTCACGCATTATGGCTGCCATATCCTCACACACAACAGGAACCCTGCCAAGGCATAACTACTGAGGTTCATTGGGGTTGCTGGGATGGATTCTTGGCAGTTGTCTAATGCCAATAGAAAATAGGTACTTTGTTGGATTACCTTACATGAGGTAAGTATACTTAGCTCTAAATTCTTCAGAGCATTCAGTGCATTACATTTAGATCTTTGTGCATGCTACATATCACCCTCTATGAGGGCATGCCATTCAACTTCACTGTGAAGAATGCAGGGCTCAGGCATACATTTAATAATATGTAAGTTTATGTTACTTTTCTCATAGGTTTGCTTCAACTTAGTAAAGAATGGCTGAGGTCAATCCAGCTGTTCTTCTATTTGTGCTGTTAATCAAAAGAAATAGGCACAGAAGGCAGCAGAGAGATCATTTTCAACAAAGCCAACGTGTATAGCAGTCACTACTGGTTACAACTGCATCTAGAGGGGTTAGTAGCAGGACAAGATTCATCAAGGAAGTAGAGGGTTCTGGTGCAGAACCATAGCTACATACTTTAGTGCAGCTATCTACAATGATTGAGGTCCAGTACAGAAGAAGACTAAGGATGGGTCCAAGCCATTGTGTCACACCTATGTCACTGGATGAGGACTTACTCTCATAAGCTCAGTGACAATCAATTCAACATGCTCACTGCTTTAAGCTCAAAGGGAAGATTCCTCCCTTAGTCAAAAAAAAAATCTGCATGAGGGTTCTGATGAAAGATCATCAATTTGAAATGCTAACTTTGTTTTCCTTCCCATAAGTGTTGCCTGACCTACATTTCCAGTTTTATTTCAAATTTTAAATATCTGCAGCATTTTACTTTGTAATAGAATCTTGGGAAATTTTCAAGGTGCGGGATTGGGAATCTAAACAATTCAAGAGATATGTTGGCAGAGAAGAAATATGGAAACGTAGTGTTGGAAGAAGATGGACGAGCAACAAATTTCACATAGCAAATTGAGGTTGAAGAAGACAAAGATGATATGCAGCTGCAGTTCCATACTTAGAGATGATAGCAACAACAAGTTATGTACAAATTTAATTCAGGGAGAGGATGGTGTAGTTATACGGAGGGGTTGTTGCTGAAGTATTAATTCAGAGACCACATCGTGCTCTGGGCAATTGATTCTGAATCCCACCATTACAGATAGTGGAAATGAATAAAACAAAAATAAATTAAAGATCTAGTGGTCACCACAAAATCAATGTCTACCCTAATGCCCTTTAGGAAAGGCAATCTGCTGTCCTTGCCTGGAGTGTCCTATGTGTTAATTGAAGCCAATAATGAAGTGGTTGACTCTTAACTGCCCTCTGAAATGGCCTAGCAGCCATTCAGTTGAATCCTTTTCTAAAAGAAAGGAATGAAACTCTACAGTCCACCTGGCATTGACCTAGGCATAGGAAATGATAAAGGCAATTAAAACCCCTTTGACCCTGCAAAGTTCTCCTTACTCATATCTGGAGGCTATAGCCAAAGTTGGGAGAACTGTCTCACAGACTAGTCAAGCAACTGCTTGACTATAGTCATACTCATGGAGTTGTACATTACAGACAATGTCCCAGCACCACCATGACCATGCCTGAATTTGTTTGCTCCATCAGCAAGACAAACCTATTAGATGTGGCAGTACAGTAGTATACAGTCAGGAGGAGTTGCTCTGGGAGTTCTCAAAATTGACTCCAGACCTTATCAAGTTTCATGACGTCAGGTCAAACATGTGCAAGGAAACCTCCTGCTGTTACTATTTACTGCACACCCCTGCTCCCGGCTTGGTTGATGAGCTAGTACTCCTCCTTGTTCAACACCTTTTGGAAGAAACACGGAGGGTAACAAGGGCATAAAATGTAATCTGGATAGATGACTTAAATATCCATCACCAAGAGTGGCTTGGCAGCACCTCTACTATATGACCTTGTTGCTAGACCAGCAGTCTGTAGTCAGTGGTGAAGTCAAGAGAGTTGAAGCAGTCCAAACCAAATGCAGCAACTCCTGGACAGTATCCAGGCCAGTTCTGAAAAGTGGCAAGTAACACTCCACACACAAGTGTCATATCCCTGGACATTCAAAGTTGCTACCATCATGGAGTCCCACACCACTAATACCCTGCGAGTTACCATGGAACAGAGAGTGAGCTGGACTAGCCATATAAATATCCCGTCTACAAGATAACTTCAGAAGCTAGGAAGTATGCAGTGAGTAACCTATCTCCTAACTCCTCAAAGATCATAAGAACTAGGAGCAGGAGTAGACAATTCAGTCTCGGGCCTGTTCCTCCATTTAATATAATTATGGTTGACCTCATCTTGGTCTTAACTCCACTGTCCTACCTCCTCTCCATAACTTTTCAACCCATTGCTAATTAAAAATCTGTCTGTCTCTTCCTTAAATGTACTCAATGTCCTGACATCCACCACACTCTGGGTTGTGAATTCCACAAATTCAAGGCTCTTTTGAGGGAAGTAAGTTCTCCTCATCTGTTTTAAATCTGCTATCCCTTTGTCCTAAAACTGTGACCTCATGTTCCAGAATGCCCCACATGAGGAAACCTCCTCTCTACATCTACTTTGTCAATTCTCTTTACTATTTTATATACCTCAAGTAGATCCCATCTCATTCTTCTTAACTCCAGAGAGTAAAGGCATAAACTGCTTAATATCTCTTCATAAGAAAAACTCCTCACCTTTAAAATCAGCAAGACAAACCTATCAGAGGTGGTAGCACAGTAGTATACAGTCAGGAGGAGTTGCCCTGGGAGTTCTCAAAATTGACTCCAGACCTTATCAAGTCTCATGACATCAGGTCAAACATGTGCAAGGAAACCTCCTGCTGCTACTATTTACCGCACACCCCTGCTCCCGGCTTAGTTGATGAGCTAGTACTCCTCCATGCAAACCTCCTCTGAAATGTTTCCAATGCAACTACATCCCTCTTCAATTACGGGGACTAAAACTGTATGCAATATTCCAGGTGTGGTCTCAGTAATGCCATGTACTGTTGCAGCAACACTTCCCTACTTTTAAACTCTGTTCATTTAGTAATAAATGCCAAAACTCCATTTGCCTTCTTTATTATACGATATGTATACTAGTTTTCTGCGGTTCATGCACAAAGACACCCAGATCCATCTGTACTAAAGCACTCTGAAGTTTATCTCCAATTGCTAAAAAGTTGCCTTTCTATTTCCTGGCTGAAATGGATAACCTCACACTTATCCACATTAAACTTCATTTGTCATATCTTGGCCTATAACTTATCCATAAACATTTGTAAATTTATTTCTTCATTGCAACTTACTTTCCCACCTATTTTAGTGTCATTCTGCAAATCTGGGTAACTTCTACCCCTGCATCCAAGTCGTTAATTGATTGTGAATAGTTGAGTCCTGAGGACTGAACACTGTAGCACCGCACCAGTTATATCTTGCCAACCAGCAAAGGACCCATTTATCTCAACTCTCTGCTTTCTATTGGTTTGCCAATCCTCTATCCAAGCTAATATATTTCCCCCCTGCCCGAACTGATCTTATCTTGTGTAATAACCATTTGCGTGGAACCTTATCAAATGACTTCAGGAAGTCCAGATAAACCACAACTGTAGGATCCGGATTATCCTCCTTGATTTTTATATCTTTGAAAAACTCGAGCAAATTAGTCAAACATGATTTACCCTTCAAAAAATTATGTTGACTCTGATGAATAGCATTTTGACTGTTCAAATGTCATGTTACTGGATCTACCTTTATCTGCTGTCACTTCTTAGAAGACCCTAGAATGTAGACTTGTCGGCCTTCAAAGCTAATAGTTTGCTCAGTACGTTTTCCCTAGTGATGATGATTGCTTTAAATTCCTCCCCTTCTATGCTGAAAGCCAATCCACTATCTACAAGGCACAAATCAGGCATGTGATGGCATACTTGGAGACAGAAAGGACTGCAAATGCTGGAAGCTAGAGTCAAAATAAGTGAAGCTAGAAAAGCACAGCAGATCAGACAGCATCTCAGCAGTCAATATTTCAGGTCGGAATCTATACTCCCCACTTGCCTGGATGAATGCAGCTTCAAAAACACAGTCAAGACACTTGACACTATCTGGGCCAAAGCATCCCTCTTGATTGGCACCATATCCACAAACATTCACTCCCTCCACCAATAGCGTACAAGATGTACTGCAGAAATTCACCAATGATCCTTAGACAACACCTTCTGAACCCATGACCACTCCCACCTAGATAGATGAGGCCAGCAAATACATCAGAGTACCACCTCTCCATGGAAGCAAGTTCCCCTCCAAGCTACTCATCGTTCTGATGGAAAATATATTGGCGTTCCTTCAGTGTTAGAATCAAAGTTTTGGAATTCTGTTCCTAACAGTGGTGTGTGTATGCTTACACCAAATGGACTGCAGCAGTTCAAAAAGGAAACTCACCATCTTCTCAAGAGCAACTGGGGTTGGGCAATAAATGCTGCCCAGCCTGCAAAACCCAGCATGAATGAACAAAAAAAAATTAAAAGTTTACAAAGTATGCTGAAAACTAATAAAAAAGTCATGGAGTGTAATGGAATTTACAAAATTGCAAAATATTTCATGAATATTTACCTTTCTGAATAGACATGAATTCCTCTTGAATAGTATTGGTGAAAGAGGAGATTGCTTTTAAGGATGACAACAGCATATGTTATTAAACAGGAACAAACCTTCTGATTAGTCAATATATCTAAACCTAGAGTAAAATCTCAGTAAGTCAAATTGCACAGGAATCCCAACAAAATTTGTGATATGCAAGGTGGCCTTGGAGTTGTAGCCATTATGAATTTTCAGCTGACAACAGTAAAAGCAAATGGTGAATTAGAATACCAATCTTGTGTGATAATATTCTGAGTATTTCAGGATACGTTATAAGCTGAAAACAAAGTTAGAAAGACTCAGCATTTCCCAATGAAACTCTGATACTGTACATTGCTCAATCATTTTCTCCACTGACAGCTTCTAGGCCAATACTTGGATAGGTTTCACATTTAAAAGAAATCAGTATCTTGGCAGTCATCAGCAGATAAAGTGAATGGTGCACGTATAGTATCAGAGTTTTTTGCGAACTGTTCCGAATTATTCTGCCTTTTCCTTTTAAGTCTGGAATCTGTCCAAGAGGAGCTTTTTGTCTTAGTGTTCAATAGCAAGTGTTTAACAAGCAGCTCATCCAATATTACCTTTTTCCAGGTTGGCTAATCTGGACAAGCCTAATGTGAAAGTTTGATTTCTAACAGGTATTATTTGATAGGATTTGTCATTCTCCTTTTGGAATTGGCTGATTTTCTCAATACGCCCACAATCTTGAGGAATTTGACTTTAACCGATCATGACTTCAATGTAAATATATTCCCTGCCAATTTCAATGGCAAGGCACAAAAGGCAATTATAACAATTGAGCAGATTACATGGCCCCATTACAGAGGCACACAAGCCACTTTTTCTCCACAATAAAAGTCTGTAACACATACCTTGTACAACTTTGTATGTTAAACCCGTTGGTATACAATTATAATTACTGGTGATTAGTTTGAGGTGAGTTGGAACCTGTAGGGATCAAGGCTCAGCATCCAGCACAAAACATTTTTCAAGGGTTTCTGGTTGACCTTACACTAAAATAGTATTCACAAACTTAAATTCTGCTCCTTCCCAGAGTGCAGAGTACTTCAACAAGATGACATTTACATAAATGTGTTACAGACTTGACTGATTTTTTTCATTATTTTTATTATTTTATCAATTTTGGCTTGTAGCTGTGCATTGAGAGTTAGAGATGACTAGATTGTGGGTAATGGTTGTGTTAAAAGGAAACAGACCAAATAAAACTTTTGCTTATTTGTGAGGCCAGGTTTGGAAGTTAATTGCATGTTGGTTACTGACCAAAAGGTTCTGCAGGCACTTCATCACCGAGGAAGAGCATTAAACAGATAGAAAAGCTGGTTAATAATGAGGTCAGTGCCTGAAAATTGGTTCCAGCAAGACTAGAAAAGACCTCATGCTCAAGCAGATGGCAGATATTGAATGGTAACTGGGACCTCATGGAGGAACCAATCAGTCTGCTGGGGAATGGTCAAGGTTTGATTTGGATTTTAGATTGTGTTTTCTGTGAAAAGGCAGCTGACTGTTCATGCCACAGCCTGAAGACTTGAAAGCTCCTTGCCTAACCTCCCAGGGACAGCTCGTGGAAGTTCTTAGAATAGGAGACTAAGTTTTAAGTATTATTGTGTTTATATAAGTGAACAGTAGGTGTGACCCTGATCAAGATCGTTTGAAAGTCAAACAAGGAACCATCATCTATGCTTGTGGACCAATGCACAATGGAAATATTTAAGTAGTCTGGCCAGTTTTTGTTACTTTATTTATCCTCCAACTGTGCTTGTTTGTCTGTTTATCTTTTGTATGAATGGCGCTGAAAGTAAAAGTTTTTAGTTTTTAAGCAAAAACTGGTTACATTACTTTGTTTAATTTTGCTTTACTAGAGTTATTGTGTTGTTAATAAATTGCTAAGTCTTTTGTTTAACATACAAATTGGTGTCAAGAATTGATTGTTTGCAAACTGTGGGATTGGTTATTAAGAAGTCTGGTTAGGATCCATTGAGGTCAACTTTGAGGGTTCTTGAGGGTTTTAATTTTATTGTGTTGCGAATATTGAGGTAGAAAGGCTGATGTGGTTTGTCTGCCTGTCTCCATGTCCTAACGTAATTGAGGACTTGAGTCTTGGATCTTGAAATGCAGACAATGCATGTCTGGAACTGAATTTTGGTGCTTAAATGGGTAATCAGACATTATGTTTGTACTCAGACTTAAGGTGACACTGGAAATTGTTAAGGAATTTTTGAAAGTGTTAGAAGTTACCCTGATATAGTTACAAGGAACAGCTAAAGTTAATTTAGCAGAATTAGCGAGCACACTGGACATAAAGTTGCCAGAGCAAACTAAGAAGGCAGACATTATAGATTTAATAATGACACAGCTAAATTTAGTGGATGAAGAGAGAGGTCAGGTGGTAGAGGTAGTAGATCAGATGCATCAATGAAACTTGAGTTGCAGTTCAGGCAAATGGAAATGAGAACATTTGAGATGGAATTCCAAAGGAAGTTAATTCCGAAGGGCAGAAAAAGTAAAAGTAAGGGAGGTAAGAGAAAAAGAAAGGGACAATGGGAATGGGAACTTAAAATTAAAAATGACACAGTTTAGACAAGTTAAACTAAAGGCTTGATAAGACTTGGAAATTTCTAGTCCCAATACATTGTTAAGTCAGGAGATGGTTAAGGTGGTGTGGGCTTTCCAAAATTTGAAAAAAAGGCTGTGGAAGCATTTTTCTTGTCGTTTCAGAAGATGGCACAAATGAAGTGCCCAAAGCATATTAGCACTTGCCCATGCAAAGTAAATTACCTGTAAAGCACAAGAGATTTACACATCCCTGTTGGAGGAACATTCTAGGGATTATCATGAGGTGAAAAAGGCTATTCTAAGCGCTTATTAGTTGGTTTCAGAAGCATACAAGCAGAGGTTTTGGAACTTATAGAAGCAGACTGGACAAATTTATATTGAGTTTGAAAGAGTTAAACAAAATAATTTTGATATGTGCAGTTGACAAGCATAACAACTGACATAAGGTAATGTTAGAATCTATTAAAAAAGGTTGAGATAACAGGGCATTTAGATCATAATATAGCAGCAAATTATTGCAGATGCTGGAATCTTAACAGAGTACAAAATGCGCTGGAAATCACAGTGGGTCAGGCAGCATCCATGAAGAGAGAACCAGTTAACACTTTGAATCATCTAGACTTGAAACGTTAGCATGCTCTCGCTCCACAGATGCTGCCTGACCTGCTGTGACTTCTGGCATTTTTTTGTTCTCATTCAGAACATAATGGTAGGACTGGGGAGAGTTAATGGGGAAATAAAAGGGCAATCGTGTTTATCAAAAATTTGATATTTTTTGAGCAGAATAGGTAAAGGGAAACAATGGATATGATATATTTAGATATTCAGAAACTTTTAGGTGAGATCCCATGTTTGAGATTAGTAAATTAAAGTTGAGAACATGGGATTGAGGTTTGGTTTGAGAACTGATTACTGGCTAGAAAGCAGTCGTTTTCAGGTTGACAGGCTGTAATTAGTGGAGAATACATTCAATGACCACAAAGAGACTGGATAAATGACAATTATGAGATCAGAACTACAGTGAAATTGAGAATGATTCCAAACAATTGGATCAAAATAGCTTTAGACAGAAAGTTCTCAGGTTGTCTCAAAATATAACAACTAATTTAAAAATTAAAACCAAATTTTCTTTCAAATGCTGCTACTGAAATTATTTTCTTGAGCAGAATAATATACTAAGTAAATGTGAACTGTGTTTGGAGACAATAATGCTCTTCAATGTCCATCCAGTTGCATTCAAAGGATAAAGTAATGATTCATTGAATATGATCACATTGACCAGAAAAGGGAGAGAATGCCTATTCATGGCATACGTTCAAAGCACTAATATATGCATAGATTTTTACATACCTTTGAGCTTCTGACAAGGATCTGGTGTTTCAGTACAAGAATTGTCTTCTGAAATGTATTTCAAAAGTAATAAAAATAGCTTCAAGTTCAGGTATGGTAACATAATGGTAATATTTCCTATGTGCATTTTTGTTCAGTTTCTCAACAATATTGTGAGCAAAAATAAAAATTACTTGCATTGATTAGTGTGGACAATTACATTAAACGATTCTAACTACCAATGGTTATAATAAGATTGGGGTGCGTTTAAGTAGGGCAGAATGATGCAGAACTGTTTCTTGATTGGCTGAGCTCTGTACTTTTAAGCTATACTTTCCTAATAATCTTCACACATCTCTACATACTACTCCCAAATTTCAATCAATCAGTCTGTACTGGTTGCTATTGCCTATCAATGTGTTATTACTTCCCTCATGTCCCATACCTCTGCAACTTGTCATACAACTTTCACACTAGACTCATCCTAGATTCTTCAAATCATCTTCTAGGCCAGCACAATTCCTTCTGTTCTTGTAGTACAAATTGGCACATAACATCCCTCCCAAGATAAATTTGATGGCAATGGGAAGCATATAATTGGGAAGGTAGGGATTCTACTGTCTTCCCGCCTCTGTTCTGACTAAGACATTCTTCTGGGGAAGACTGAACAGCCAGAGGAGATGGACCATATTGATATGAACAACATAATTAGGAAGAGGGATAAAATTCTGAAAGCATATTTTAGACAGCTAGGGAAGATATTAAAATGGAAGACTTCAAAAACACATTCTAAGGAGTATTTGTAGTGCCTTGAGTTAGTGAATACAAGTGTAGGAGGATCAAACAACAGAACATGTGGTTGGAGAACTGGCAAGACGGAGGGCAGCAGAGTTTTGAGGGATTGGGTCTGGTTCTTGGGTAGGTGAGACTTTTACGAGATGTACAATGCTGGGCACACTATAACTCAGGAAATTAGAGGTGCACGCAACATGGGTAATATTATAATAATGGACAACTTCAATTTACGCACAGACTGTGTAAACCCAATCAACACTAATTGAGGATGATTCCTAGAGTGTGTACAAGATGAATCTCTGGGGCAGTAAGCTGAAGAAGCAAATACAGATTGGACCAGTTCAGATTTATTATAATCCAACGAGAAACACCTAATTAATAGGTTGCTGTGAAGGAGCCTTTGGGAACTGGTGACTATAATAGGTGCAGAGGTAGTATCTTTTTATTTTTCTATGTTTTTGATTTTGGACTGAAATGGGTAAAGAACTGCTTTGAAAAGGATTGTTGAATGATTGCTGAAGCAGGGATTCCGTGCTTAGTGGAAGTGGACATGGTGTGTACACATAACCAAACACGGACATATGCAGACTGACATTGTTGGGAGACACCTCCGTCCACAACTTCATACGTTACTTTTACATGCAACACAGAAGTCAAGTCCATTTGCACAGATGATATGCACAAAACTAGAGATCACACTCAAACTTACATCAGAAGCAATTGAAAAGCCTATAGAGTACCTTGTAGGTAAAGAAGGCCCCAAAGGATTTCCCTAGAATCATAGAAGCCCTACAGCATAGAGACAGGCCATTTGGCGCACCGAGTCCACACTGACCATCTGAAGAGCATCCCGACTAGACCCACTCTGTAACCCAGCATTTCCCCATGACTAATCTACCTAGCCTGCACATCCTGGACATTACAGGCAATTTAGCATGGCCAATCCATGCAACCTGCACATCTTTGGACTGTGGGAGGAAACCGAAGCACCCAGAGGAAATCCACTGGGCAGGCATGGGGAGAATGTGATGTCTGGATACCAACCACGGGTGGTTTGTGTTGGGACAGAGTGTTGACACCAATTCTCCTTCCCTTGTTAGTCTAAGGGGCTATCCAGTAGTTTGGAATGGAAGGTGAACAAGAATAAGTCTTAGCAGAAGAGGCACTTGTTCTTAATAGGAAGTTGAGGCTTATTAAATAAAAGTAGCTATACACAGGTTACATTAATTCTTCAGTATGTTAACTATTACTAACAAGATGTAGGTGAGACGTGTGTGCCTCCTTTAGGAGACTGCACCGAAGTCTAACTAACTCCAAACTGCTGTCTGCCTGAACTGCCCAATCTCTATCCAGCAGCTTTGTTACCTTTCAGACAAAGTGGAAATTTACAGATTATAGCCAATAGATTAACTCTTTCCTGCCCATTACCCATTACAACACCCCCCAACATTTTCCCCTTAAATAACCCATCATACATCATTCACAAAAATGTAATACATTTATATTACCACCATTTTTTCTCCCTCCACATCTCTGACTTTGTTAAATGTTCAGAGTATTTGAATTTATGATGTGTTCATTTGACTTGGAAAATGTGCAGGACATTGGTTGAGGATGGTTGTTGATTCTAGTTTTGCTTTTCACCCTTATTATACTGGAAGATCCATAAATCTTTTTCACAAAAGTTGTAGATTGTAAATGTTTCTGTCAGTCTTATATCTTGTCTGGAGGACCTTTACTCTTTGAAAGAAGTGGTTTATTTTTGCCTCTGTAGTAGACTTGCAACATCCCTTTCCCCTTAGAGGTTGCTCTGCCTGTCCCATGTAAGTCTAGATCTGTAGACTATAGCTGTATTATTTTCAACCATGAAATTTTGTCAGATAATAATGTAAATGAAAAGTAAGGGACAGTATGTGTGAACATCATATTGCACCAAGGAATCATAGAAATGTGAGGAAATTTGACAATAGAATAATGTACAAGTACTGTATCTTAATGCACAAAGCATTTGGAATGAAATTTATTTTTTAACACTGCAAGTAGAGATGAATGGATGTGATTTGGTGGGAATTACTGAGATGTGGTTGCAGGGACACCAGATTTTGAAGTTGGATATCCAAGGGTACTCAGAGTTTTTGCAGGAATAGGCAGGAAGGAAAAGATGGTGCATAGCTTTGTTAGAAATGAAAGAAATGGATATCAAAATTTAGAATCGATTTGGGTAAATAAGAAATTGCAATGGAAAGAGGTCCCTAGTGGGAGTAATCTATATCTCTCCAACAATGGTTCCACAGTGGGGAGCAGTATAAACTAGGAAATATTGTGTGCTTGTAAGAAATAACTTAGGAACATAAAAAAAAATAGGAGCAGGGTAGGCTATCTGGCCTCTCGAGCCTGCTTCACCATTCAATAAAGTCATGGCTGATCTTTTTCATGGAGTCAGCTCTACTTACCTGCTTGCCCACTATAACATTTAATTCCTTTACTGTTCCAAAATCTATCTTTGCCTTAAAAACATTCAATGAGGTAGCCTCAACTACTTCATTGCGCAGGGAATTCCACAGATTCACAAATCTTTTGGAGAAGTTCCTCCTCAGCTCAGTCCTAAATCTGTTCCCCCTTATTGTGAGGCTATGCCCCCCATATTTCTGGTGTCACCCCACCAGTAGAAACAACCTTCCTACTTTTATCTAATCTATTCCTTTCATAATTATATATGTTTCTATAAGATACACCTTATTTTTCTAAATTCCAATGAGTATAATCACAATCTGCTCAATCTTTCTTCATAAGCCAACCCTCTCAACTCCAGAATCAACCTAGTGAACCTCTCTGCCAGTGCCAGTACTTCCTTTCTCAAGTAAGGAAACCAAAACTGTACACAGAACTCCAGGCATGGCCTCAGCAGCACCCTCTACAGCTGCAGCATAAGCTCCTTATTTTTAAAATCCATCCTTCTAACACGAAGGGCAATCTTTCATTTTCATTCTTCATTACCTGCTGCACTTGCAAACCAACTTTGTGATTCATAAGCAAGGACACCTGGGTTCCTCTGCACAGCAGCATGCTGTAATTTTTCACCATTTAAATAATATCCCACTTTGTGTTATTCTTACCAAAATGGATGACCTCACATTTACCAACATTGTCCTCTGTCTGCCAGTCCTTTGCCCACACATTTAATCTATCTATATCCCTCAGGAGATTTTCAGTGCCTCCTTCACACTTTGCTCTACCACTCATATTAGTGTCATCTGCGAACTTTGACACACTATACTTGGTCCAACTCCAAATCATCTAAGTAAATTGTAAACAATTGCAGTCCCAACACTGATCCCTGAGGTACACCACTAGCCACAGATCTTCAACCAGAAAAAAAATCCACTTATCCCTATTCTTTGCTTTCTGTTAGTTAACCAATTCTCTGTCCATGCTAACACATCACCCGTAACACAATGCATCTTTATATTATGCAGCAGCCTTTTGTGCATTACCTTGTTGAATGCCTTCGGGAAATCCAAATACACCACATCCACTGCTTCAACGTTGTCTACCACACTCGTAATAAATGCAAGGTACTACATTTTGGTACAACAAACAAGGGTAGGGCTTATACAATTAATGGTAGGGCCTTGGGTAGAGTTGTAGAAGAGAGACCTAGGGGTTCAGGTATGTAATTCTTTGAAGTTTGTGACACATGTAGACAGGGTGGTTAAAAAGGCGTTTGGCACGCTTGCCATCATTGCTCAGTCCTTAGAGTATAGAGTTGGGAAGTCATGTTGAGGTTGTACAGGATATTGGTGAAGC
This sequence comes from Rhincodon typus, assembly GCF_021869965.1. NCBI lineage: Eukaryota > Metazoa > Chordata > Chondrichthyes > Orectolobiformes > Rhincodontidae > Rhincodon > Rhincodon typus. The sequence continues at coordinate 31,811,441 of NC_063355.1, forward strand.
CTCTTCTGGAATACCATTTCCTGTTCTGATTGCCCAGTTATAAGAAGGATATTATTAAGCTGGAGAGGATTCAGAAGAGAGTTACCAAGATGTTGCTGGGTATGGAATGTTTGAGTTATAAAGTAAGACTGGACAGGCTGGGATATTTTTCACCAGAGTGTAGGAGGTTGAGAAGCAACCTTATTTAAGTTAATAAAATAATGAGGGGTATAGATGGAGTTAATGGTAGTTGGCTTTTCCCTGGAATGGGGGATTTCAAGACTTGGGGCACATTTTTAAGGAGAGAGGAGAGAGATTTAAAAAAGACATGAGGGGCAAATTTTTTACACATGTGGAATGAACTTCCTGAGAAAGGGTGGACATGGATACAATTACAACATTTAAAAGACATTTGGATAAGTACATGAACAGGAAAGGTTTGGAGGGATATGGGCCAGGAGTGGGCAGGAGGGACTAGTTTAGTTTGGGATTATGTTCGGTATGGATTGGTTGGACCAATGGGTCTGTTTCTATGCTATGACTCTACGGTCTGCCCTTCACAAACCCATGCTGCATCTGCTAATGGGACAATTTCTTTCCAGATGTCTTGCTATTTCTTCCTTAATGATAGATTCAAGCATTTTCCCCACTACAGAAGTTGAGCTAATGGGCCTATAGTTACCCATATTTTGTCCACCTTGTTTTTTAAACAGTGACATCACATTTGCTGTTTTCCAATCTGCTGGAATCACCCTGGAGTCCAGAGAATTTTGGTAAATTACTATGAACACGTTTGCTATTTCCCCGCCATCACTTTTAGTACTCTGGGATGCATTCCATCAGGGCCAGGAGACTTGTCCACCTTTAGCGCCAGTAGCTTGCCCAACACTACCTCTTTGGTGATAATGGCATTTTCTAGGTCCTCAGTTGCCATTGCCTCCTTGTCATCAATTATTAGCATGTTATTTGTGTCTTCCACTGTGAAGACCGATAAAAAATAATAATCATGGGTGCTTCTAGTTCTTATGTTTTGTCCCTGTTTACACATAATTAGGTTGATTAGAATATAAAGATTGACTATTGATGACAAATTTTTAACCATTAGCATAGACACATTTTTAATTACCTTCTCGTTCACGGCACATTTCAGGGTCTGATCTTCTAGCTCTAGACCTGGAACTATCTTTTCTATCTAAGTTTCAGAAGTGCAATTAGCATTGAGAAAGGCAAAAATATCTTTCTCCACTCTTAGTGATGTTCAGGTTTTTTAAAATTCGTCTCAACAACAGCAACATCAATTACTTATTTTGATTTGGGCGAATAATGGGTGGATTTTCAATGCCTAATATTTGCCCATTAAACATAGGATGGAATCAATGGGAATTAAAATGAAATTATTCTTTAGCAAATTATCCCATCCACAGCACCAGTTTTGCATTGAAAATGTATTCCAAATGTTGTACTCCAAAGTTTCCAATTCTTAGAAAAAATATTTGGTTTGATCTTGAATAATCGTGTGAATGGTTGAAAGCAGTTTACATGTGAATACTTAAGCGAAGCAAGCACAATAAACTCTCTTAATTAGATTAAGGCCATTTACATCCATCGTTCTATTTGTCTGTTCAACTGATTGGGAAGTGCTGCCTTCGGGTAGGCAAAGACTTTCTTCTTGACTGACAGTTCCACATTCCCCTTCGTCTACCTTTACTTACAACTACCTTACTGCCCTCCATCTTCACCTGCTGTCAATGTTACATTCTGTAACTCCTCCAGTTGCATTACATATTACTTTTCTCATGTCCCTGTATCATTAAAATTTGTCACATATTCACAGTCCACTAATCCTAGATGAAGATCTTCAAATCATCTGCCATGCCTAGCACAAACACATTTCCTCCTTCTCATTGCACAAAATATATTGGCACACAATATAAGAGATAGTAGGAACTGCAGATGCTGGAGAATCTGAGATAACAAGGTGTAGAGCTGGATGAACACAGCAGGTCAAGCAGCATCAGAGGAGCAGGAAGGCTGACGTTTCGGGCCTAGACCCTTCTTCAGAAGGCTCCTATGATGCTGCTTGGCCTGCTGTGTTCATCCAGCTCTACACCTTGTTATCTCTGTTGGCACACAATATGGTGGCTGAAGAACAGCATAAGATTCTCATCAGGGCCCACTGAGAGAACAGTTGCTTGTCATTGTGAGTAGCAGAACAGAAATTAACAAAGATTTAGATCCACAGATGTTCTATAGAGCTTATCCTCATTCCCATTTTCACTGTTATTTCTCCCCATGCACCTTGCATTACAAAGTAATGCTTTGTCAGCAGCCACTCCTTTGCAGGATAGATCGTACCACTCTCTCATGTCTTTTCAGTGGCACGTATAAAAGAAAAAATGGTGTTCCCCCTTGCACATTATTACATTTAGGGAGTTGGTTAGCTTTGTTGACTGGATGGCTGGTTTGTAATACAGAGGAATACTAACAGCATGGTTCACTTGCCACACCTACTAGGGTTACCATGAAGGATTCTCCTTCTCAACCTATCCACTCACCTGAGGTGACATGAACCTCAGGTTAAACTATCACTAGTCATCTCTCTCGACTGATAAGACTGGCGAAATTTACCTTTCTACTTTATTACATTGACTAGAAACAGAGAAATGACTTAATAATGACACATAATTTAAAACAATAATGTTTGGATCAGTCCCCAGGCATGGATCCCAATTTCTCATTATACCTGATGGGATCTCCACAAATGTTTATGCTTCCAGGTAAAGACTGATGAACTGGCTCTCCTTATTTGTTCAATCTCTCCCTCTGATGGTCACAGCAAAGCTAATTTAAAAAGGATCCCTTCCTTTGTGGATACCTTTTCTTAGCCCAAATGTTTTTATGTATTCAAAGGAGCCAATTTAACCAGGCTTTCTTGAGTTAAGAGATGGCTGAGTTTATTTGTTCCTAAAATGCAAGTAAAGATAATAACCATGACATACATATACAGAAGTGAGACCTAAGTCCAAATACAAAAAGCGAAAAAAAAAATGCTGATCACTCTTTGTCCATGATGAATAGATTGTGAAACACAGGGGCCATTAAGGTGGGCAATTCTGGCAGCAGATTCTGACTTTGGTAGTGTGGAGATTCTTGATTCTGCATTTATCTGTAAGGAACTATTCAGCTTCCTTTTACAATGACTTTTCTAACTTGACTTATTTCCAACAGAGAGAAACTATTTATTTTTACTGGCACAGACATGGGACTTGTGGAACTTCTAGGCTATTTTCCTGTACAGTATATCTTAGCGCAGTGGAACAGGAATCTCAAGCTCGCCCACTGGCACTCCAGCAAATAGAAACTAAGGTTTTAATTCATTTTCTCATGTGTTCCTGAAAGGTTAAACCATATCTTTCTAAGGACTGCCTTTCTTTCAACTCTTATCATTTCTGCAGTGTGGGACAAAAAAGTTTCTTCTGAGAGGAGTAATTATTCCCTAATTATCTCTACAGCTATGGGAAAAATCACAGTTCAGTTTATTTGAATGACAACCTCCTTTTAAAATGTTGTTATCTGAAGTTCTCTGCGATTAGATTGCAAAGGTCTCTGACTTTCTTAGGTGTGATATTCCATCCTTCCTCTTGTGATTCTGTATAATCTACAATAGGGATGTTTCAGGCAGCCACTGAATTTATATTCTCAGCCATCTATTGATGTGCAAGACACTTTTTTTAAACTAATGTTTTACTTAAAAATCCAATACATCGGTAAAATATCTGGACTTATGGTCCATTGTCATGACAACATGTACACACATTTTCATTTACCTTCTGGTTCATGACTCCTTTCAGGATCTGATCTTCTAGCTCTAGACCTGGAAGAATCTTTACTATCTGAAGTTCATTTCAGAAAAAGTGTAATTAGTATTGAGTAAGGCACAAAGTAGCTTTCCCACTTACATTATTCAGTTTTTCAATACATTTCTAAAACTGCAAATAACAGTAACAGTTGTCAACCTGCCACTAAGGATAAAACTAACAATGCCAATTGGTTTCACATTAAACAAATGATAGAATCAATGGAAATAAAAACAATATGTTTTAGAACAATTACCTTATCAGAAATGCCATTTTAGCATGAAAGTCTTTTCCAGTGCTACAAAAATAATTTTCCATCTCTCGGAAAATACTTTCTTTTGATCCTAAATAGGTGTGTAAACAGCAGAATGCAGTTTACACATGAGGTGGCACAAAAAGTGCTCTAATGGCACAGTGATAATGTTCCTATCTCGGCACCAGGAGGCCAAGTTCAAATCCCACCTCTCCTGAAGTGTCACACAACACCAGGTTATAGTCCAATCGGTTTATTTGAAATCCCAAGCTTGCAGAATGCTGCTCCTTCAACAGGTTCACCTGACAAAGGAGCAGTGCTCCAAAAGCTTGTAATTTCAAATAAACATGTTGGACTATAACCTAGCGTCATATGACTTCTGATTTTGTCCACCCCAATCCAACACTGGCACCTCTACTCCGGTATTATATAACAACTCTGAACTGGTTGATTAAAAGTATCTTCAGTGGAGCAAAGACCACATCCTATCTTAATAGAATAAAAGGGCCAACTGCTATCTGTTTCCAGGTTTTAATTTGGGTGCTCAACTGATTGGGAAGCACTGAGTTGGCAGAAGGAAAGATATTCTTCTTGATTGAGGCAGCTTCACACATTCATGACTTTGCTAAGTAATTTAACTGTTCCAAACTAGATGTAAGTGACTTTCCAGGGTGTGCACTCTCCTGAATACTGGCCTACAAGTTCTCTTACTCAATTTGGATTCTTCTGTTCTCTTGTGTCTGCACACTGCAGCAACTACAATGGCTTGCTGGCCTGGATCCTGAAGAAAATGTTAACTGTTTGGCCAAGGCTCAGCCTTGTTTTGGGGTTTTGCTGTGGGCTGACATAGAGTTCTTCTATTCATGATATGCCCTGATTGAGGATATGCAATTCAAGTGGTGTTCCCAAACTCAGTCTCACTGGAAAGATGTCCACTTCCATTTGGAATATCCTGCAAATTATGCACTCCACCTGCAGCATTTTCCAATGATAAAGCCTGTTGTAGTGCCTGTTTGAAGTCCAGTTGGGCTTCAGCGAGTAGGCACTTTCACATCGTTACATCATTTATCCCACAAACCAAAACGGTCTCTCCGCATCTTATTAAGAGTTAAACCAAAGTTACAGGTCTCTGCAAAAACAAAAAACAAAAGAACTGTGGATGCTATAAATCAGGAACAAAACCAAAGTTGCTAGAAAAGCTCAGCAGGTCTGGCAGCATCTGTGAAGGAGAAAACAGAGTTAATGTTTTGGGTCTGGTGATCCTTCCTCAGAACTGGTGAACCTTCCCCGGAAAGGTCACCGGTCACCCCAATTCTGAGGAAGGGTCACCGGTCTCTGCCAGTTGTCTTAACCTCATCAAAAATCCTTATATAGATTCCGCTAGTTCTCAAATTGCTGAGTAAAACCGATAGCACCTCAAATTTAGAGGGGGCTTGGGGTTGTAATATTCCTTAACTAAATCCATCAATTTTTGAAAGGTTTTTGTATTGCGTGTCTCCGGGAAAGTTAAGCTCCTAATAACTGAAAATGCTGTGGGTCCACAAGCAGTCAGGAGAATTACTCATTGCTTTTCATCTACTCCAATGTCTTGGCCCGGAAAGAATAATGCGTTCTTTCCACATACTGGGCCCTGTCTTCAACAGCAGGATCAAATGAGCCAAACTTCCCAAGCACATTACCAGAAATGCTTACCCCCAAAGCAAAGTCTACTGTGGCGAGTGAATTTCTTCAGGAGTGTACGTTGCTCTCGTTGTCACTGAAATAACTCCACAGAGGCTGGTATCCTGTCACCAAGTCACCCTTTATTGACATGTAGAGAGTTCTTGAAACTGATCCAGCTCTCTGAGTCAACAGGATGTTTCTCACTGCTGGTCTTATCTGTCAGCCAGGTCTCCCTGATTGGACCACATTAATTACCCTAATCAGGGAACTCATATTCTATGAGGTCCATCTGGCTGACCTCATTACAATCACTACTATAGGCATTCTACAGACCTTATCCTCATTCCCTTACTTACTGCTACCTTTTCCTACACATATTGCATTACAAAGTACAGCTGTTTCGATCACCCATTCTTTTGGAGGACAAATAGTACTGCCCTAAAATGTCAAGTAGCACATTTAAAGGGTACAGAGCTATGCCTCTATGCATACAATTTATATATTCAGGCAAATAGAGGGATTTCATACCAATGATTTAAGCCACTAACATTGTTATAGTCAGTTCCTGTCTGAGATTCCTCAATTTGTTACCATTTCTGGATGGGTTAGCACAAAATGTTTATGCTCCCAGGTGAGATTGGATAAACTGGCTCCCCTTATTTGTTGAATGCCTCCCTCAATTAGTCAGAAAAAAAATTAATTAAAAGGGATACCTTTTCCAAGCCCAAACATCTTTATGCTTTAAAAGGAGTCAAATTAAACAGGTATTTTTGAGTTAAAGAAAGAGTGGCTTTATTAGCTACGAGAACAGGAGAAAAAGATAATAAAATATAACATGCATGCATAGATTAGAAATGAGAGCTGAGTCTAAAAATTAAAAGTTATAAAGAAAACACAAATCAATCTTTGGTTTGTTCCTAATGAATAGATTGTGCAATAATTATGACTGCGTTGTAGTTGTTTCGAGATTCTTGCTTCAGCATTTAGTTGGGTTATCCAATTTACTTCGAGTAACTTTGCTGATTTTACTTGTCAGCAGGAATCAGAGAGAAAGAGAGTTTATTTTGTTTTATGTGCCCAAAAATGGATGTCCATTGGATGTTCTCAGTTGCGTCCCTACACAGTGCCGTTTAGCACAAATCCCAAGCTTGTACACTGCATATCAGCACTCTCATAGAGTGAAACTAGGAGTTGCTGTTGGTTTATAACCCATTTTCTTATACATTCCTGGAAGAGTAAAACACAAACTTATAGTTTGATCAGAACTCATATCCTGAGCACAGTCTGGGACATACACCACAGTTCTCTGCTGAGAAGAATATTTAGTCCCTCATGATATGGTAGCAAAAGGAGATCACAGTTCTTTTATTTTTGAATGGCATCTCTCCTTTTAGAATGTTACTCTCCACGATCACCTTGACACACCTCAGGCATGATATCCTGTGCTTTCTCTCAGGATTCATTATTATTTATTCAGCAATGTTCTAGACTGTCACTTAATTTATAGGCTCAGTCATTTTTTGTCTTGAATATCTTTTTTCGGAAAAAAAACTTGCTCTACTTAAAAGTCCAAGATATCCCAAAGTAATTTTGGGTTAGAATCTGTTGTTACTTGTGGCCACACAGCAACTCTGAGAGTCACGCACACAGATCGTAAATCTGTGCAGCACCTCAAGAAATTAAAGGAAACATCGATCATGACAACATGTACATATACTTTTGGTTACCTTCTGGTTCATGACACTTTTCAGGATCTGATCTTCTATCTCTAGATCTGGGAGAATCTTTTCTATCTGAAATTTGTTTCAGAAAATGTTTAATTAGAATTGAGTAAGACATGAAGTAGCTTTCAGTATTGTTCAGTTTTTCAATACATTTCAATGACAGCAATAATAATTACTTGTAATGATTACGGTGAAAAATGGGATGGATTTTCATATTTTACACATTGCATTGAAAAGTAAAGCTGCTTTAAGCAGCCATTCCTCTGTTGGATTGACAGTACTGTCCACCCAGTGGCATATAAAGGAGACAGAGATCTGCCTGCTTGCATTTAATCACGTTGACTAGAAAATAGTGAAAATGTTTATTAAAGACATAATTAAAATCACTAACATGTGCATTAACTTTAATTTACCTTCTTGTTCATGACACTTTTCAGAATCTAATCTTTTAGCTCTTGATTTGGAAATATCTTTTTCATCTGAAATGTTTCAGATGAAACATAATTAGCCTTGGGTAATGCATACAGTAGCTTTCCACACTTCCAATATTCACTTATTCAATAACAACAATAATAATTACTTCTATTAATTAGAATTAATAATGGGATAAGTTTTCCTCTTGCCACTCGGGCATTAAATTAACAATGCCAATCAGTTGCCCATTGTATAAATAACAGAATCAATGGAAATTAAAATTGGAAACTTTTAGACCAATGTCTTATTAACAACATGAATTTTTCGTGAAAATCAATTGTACCATTACAAAGTTAGTCTTCCAATGCTTTGTAGCACCCTAAATATGTGCACGAATAGCTTGATGAACTATCATGGTGGAATTTTTAACTGGAGCAAGGACCATGACATCCTGTTTTCTCTTTTTAATTAAGTATTATGAGATTTAAACAGATGGGCTGCTTGAAGATCATAAGCAGGAATTCTCTATTCTACTGGCATCAAGTCTTTACAAGCATGATGGAAAAACTAAGGTTAATCAGGAATTTTTACAGTATTTACATATAAGATCATAGTTCACATCTAGTTGATGAAATCCTTTGTCTGTCCCTTCCTCTTTCCGAGAAGCCTCTTCCTCTCGAGTACATCCTTTCTTCCAAAGGGTTCTGCTCGACTGCTTGAGCTCCCACACTCAGTCATCGCTCACCATTGCTACCTGTTGCTGGAAGCCCTACACATTGTAAACAGTCACCATTTCCAAAACAGTTGCTTAATTAGCAGGTTTGATGGCATCATGATGGCTAGAATACTTGGATCCACATTAGTGTTTTTGGCAACTCCGATTAGAAAAATTGTAGAGGTTGTGGAGATAGCCGGATTTGCCCTCAAAAGAACCATTTCAGCTCCCTATGTGTACTGATATTTTTCATGGGTTCCAGAATCTGTGACAGATTGCCTACTTTGAATCTGGGTTGGTCAGGTATCCAGGAGTTGTATGATCAGTAGCATTTGTTACTTCAATTGCGGCATCCCAGCCGGCCATCCCTTCACTCTCTTCCAGGTTGAAGTAAGCCTCCCATTACTAGATGCAAGCCTTGGATTTATAACACATAGGTCACTCCAAGACTGCGCATTACCATCTGCCTGCACTTCATTCAAGCCATTAATCACCAACAATTCAAGTTCATCAATATTGCTAGGTGAACTGCTTGCCTTCAACATCATCCATTAGAATTTTGGCCTCAACCAACTCTTCTTTGTGAACTGTTTTCTGAGTCTGCTCTCCAATTACCTGTTCAAGAGCATAGGTATGGCTGCTTGAGTCCAGCTTCTTGATGACTCTAGGGTTCAGGATTTCCATCATCTTGTGTCTTATTCTAACCTGTTGATAGGCCAATTTCAGATGCATACCCTTGTGCCAACTGTAAGGTCAGTCCTGTCGGCTTTTCTTCTCAGCAGTTCTCTCTTGGTCCACTTGGATGTTATCTTGAACACCTGACTTAGCTTTATATGATGCTCAGCTATTTACTCATTGAGTTGGCTATCTCTATTAAATGATGAAGTGAACCCAAGGGGATGGCCAATGCAAAGGAATGGGCCTGATCTAAAGAAGATAAGAGTGGATGATAATGAATGCTATTATAAGCATAAATTATCTCTGGAAGGTAGTGGGGCCAACTTTTGTTTACTCTCAGGAGACAAGCTTATGGAGATCACAGTTGATTCATTCACACTTGTTATTACCCTCTGGATGAGAGGGAGTAATGTGGATCTTAGCTCAGAAATTGCAAAGTTCCTAGAGAATATTGCTCCTGAAGTTGCAACCCTGATCACTGGAAATCCAACATGGGATACTGAGACAGAAAAATCAATCATGTACTAAAACTCTGGCTATAACTGAGGCATTTTCACCATTGGTGTTAATGGTCTTTGTGAACTTGGTGAAGATGTCCATGAATATGTAATTACACTCGCTCCTGTGAATATTGATGTCAAGGACTGTAACATTCATTCCAAGGACTTCTAGAGGTGTCTTGGCAACCAGGATTTGCATGCTGGCTTGAGGTTGCTTCCTTGCTGGTCAATGCGGATCTCTCTCAGTTTTGGCAGTAGTCATTAACATCAGCAGCCATCCTGGACCAGTAACACTGCCGTCTGGTCAGTGCGATCATCTTTCCATCACTTGGTATCCCCTTGATCATGAATTGCAACTAAAACGTAGGAGTTATATCTGTTGGGAAGGATGTGTTGCTTCATCATTCTCTAGTTGTCATGAACCAGCCAATAGAGGACTCAATTCTCCTTTCTGATCCTCTTCCAGTAGCTCAACAATTTCTGTGCCTGTTTGGACTGCCTCATCAATTGGCAACTGATTATTGGATATTGGGCTTTCCAGGAATGGTGTACTGATCTCCAAGTCAATCAGCTGAAGCTGACTAAGGTCCTCTTACAAATACAAAAACAAATAACAAAGATAAAACCTTAGTTGGCTTTACTTCTATGGACCTGGTTTGAATATCACTCACATGTCCAGCAGTGACACTGCACTGAATCTTAGTCTGAGTGTCACTGGAATCTGGGTCAGAATGTTGCATTTGACTTGGGGTATGGGTAGTTATTTCAAAAACAATCCCCTAATGGTGAATTGCCTCCTGTGGACAGTCTTCTGATTAAAGGTATCAGCATTTACAACACTTTTGCCTGATCTGTACTAGTTCTGGAATGACATGTCATGTTCTGAGTGAGTTCAGAGACCTATTGAGTCTCTGTCACTCCAGGCATAACTTGAAACTGGTTGAGTGGGTTGTTACTTTTAACATTTCAAACTCTGCACTGATCAGAATGTCACTGAACATCAGGGAAATAGCCAATCTCAAAGCTAGTAGTTTTTGAGTTTCAGACAGGAGCAATTCCAAGTATTTGTCTCATTCAGTTTGAGTCACTGACTAGCATAATTGAAAACCATTCTTTCCTGCCTTTGAACCTGTGATAACACCACTCCTAGGCCAAGGAAACTGATGTCAGTGTTTATTTGAAAGGGAAATGAAAAGCCAAGCAGCAAGGACAGTGGGGAAACGAGTTTCTGCTTGAGGGAGCAAAAGGAGTCTTCACTTGCTGTAATGCACCGTGAAGTATCATGCCTTGTACATTCTTTCCCATTGGCTCTTTCAGCATTCTCTGATACTTACAGCAAGCCATGGAATGGGGTGGCCAACTGCGCATACCCTTTCATAAACCTCCTATAGTAATCAGCTAGACAAAGGAACCATTGCTGATCCCTCTTCCATTTTAGGCTGGGATCAATCCAACACTGTCTGCATTTTTTCATCCTGGGGGAATGTTTTCTTTGGTAACAAAGCGCCCAAAGTACCATATATTTGTCCAGAGAAGTGGCACTCCTTTGGTTTGACTTCCAAGTTTTGTGTCGATAAGGAGACTAAATTAGTGCTGTGACTTTCAAAGATGTCCTTGAATGTAAGGCCAAATATGAGTATGTCATGTCTATACCCAAAGATGAACTGGAAATTAAGGTCGCCAAAGCTTTATTCATCACATTTGAAGATGGCAAAGACATTACTGAGCCCAAAGGCATTCTCGTGTATTTGTAAAGTTCCCTGGAAACCATTCTGAATGCTGTCTTGTTCAGAGATGGACAGCTGGTTACAACACTGGGCCAAATTGAGACTGCAGAAATATTCTAAGTTGAGGGTAAGCATCCTTATGAGTTGTTGCATTTAGTGCCAGTAACTGGCACAGATTTTCTGTTTACTGTCTTTCTTCTGCTCAGGCCAAGCCAATTCCTGAAGGAACCTTGCCTTCCACCAGGCTCTCGGTGAGAGGCTCAACTAGTTGAAATGCTGGTGAGAAGTGAAGGCCTTTGCACTCTGCCACTCCTGAATGGTCTGATGTTGACCAGTTGGAGATGGCTGCCATTGACCTTCAAGAACAGTAATGGTATGAGTGGGTAAAAGCACAGCCCAATTCATTGCTACTTGAACAGTTCTTCATTCCACTGAAGTATTGATCAGGTTACAAACAACCAGAAACCCCAGGCTATGAAAAGTGAGATTGACAACAGATTGAGACCATTTGACGTAGTCTTGATGAAGGGTGTCCCAACCTTGTGAAGGCGCAACTATTTCTCTTATGGTGAGAAAGGAAGCTATTACACTAGATGGGATCTCTATGCCTGACGGCACAGTGACAGCATCACTGCAACAGCCTCAGTACTCAACACCAACAACTGCAAATTTCCAGACGCCGTCCTACAACTCATCCGTTCATCCTCGACCATAATGTCTTCACCTTTGACAACTAACTCTTCATCCAGTCACACAGAATAGCTATGGGGACCAAATTTTCACCCCAATGTGCCAACATTTTCATGCACAAGTTCGAGCACTATACACCAGACACATCAAAGACATTTTCTTCCCTTGGACTCAAGGTGAGGAATCACAGAAATGACTACACAATGATATCAACAAGTTTCATCCCACCATCATACTTACCACGGACTACTCTTCTGTATCAGTCTCATTCATGGACACACGCATCTCCATCAAGGACAGACACCTCAGTACCTCACTCTACCAAAAACCCATGGATAACCTCATGATGCTGCACTTTTCTAGCTTTCTCAAGTTAAAGAAACCATCCTCTATGGACAAGCCATGTGCATACACAGGATTTGCTCAGATGAGGTTGAATGCAATGGACACCTGAAGATGCTGAAAGATGCCCTCATAAATGGGATATGATGCTCAATCTATCTATCACCAGTTCCAAATAATGGCCACAGTGAAAAACCGCAATGACCTCCTCAGAAGACTGACCTCATCAGAAGACAGGATACGACTGATAGAGTACCCTTCGTTAGCCAGTACTTCCCTGGAGAGGAGAAATGAAGCTATGTTCTTCGCAGTCTTCAACATGTCATCGACGACAATGAACATCTTGCTAAGATCATCACTACGCCTCCACTTCTTGCTTTCAAACAACCGCCAAAACTTAAACAGACCATCATTCATAGAAAACTACTCAGCCTTCGGGCCAACATCACACAACCCTGCCATGGCAACCTCTGCAGGACATGCCAGATCATTGACATGGATACTAACATCACACGTGAGAACACCACCCACCATGTACATGGCAGATACTCATGTGACTCGGCCAATGTCGTCTACCTCATATGCTGCAGGCAAGGATGCCCTGAGGCAGAGTATGTTGGAGAGACCGTGCAGACTATAAGACAACAGATGAACGGACACCAAACAATGATCGCCAGACAGGAATGTTCCCTCCCTGTTGGAGAACACTTCAGCGGTCAAAGACATTCAGCCTCCGATCTTTGGATAAGCATCCACTAAAGCGGCCTTTGAGATACACAACAATGCAGAATTGCCAAGCAGAAACTGATAGCCAAGTTCCGTACACCTGAAGAGGGCTTCAACCATGATCTTGGGTTCATTTCATGCTGCATGTGACCCCACCATACTGTTCTGTAAAATCTTCCTTATTTTCTGTGTTTTGACATCATCACCTTGATAACTTGTTATGATCTCTCTACCTGAATTAGTTTGTACACTTTTGGATTACTTGTTACTTTGGTTAGACCCTCGGCATGTGTCTCTTATATCTAGTTTGTTGTTCCAGTCGTTTGTTTTGTCTCTAGCATGAACTTATTTCCAATTTTTTGCAATTATCTCTTTCCCTCAAGTAAGCAGATCACAGGTTATCCCTTCACTTGTTATTCAGCTGTTGACACCTTACTCACACCATCTGGTACTCTTGATCACCTGCAGAGACTTATTATTTGGCCTGTCAACACTCCACTCATACCATTTATATGATCTTTTGATCTCTCTGATTATAAACTCGGTGCCTGTGTGCTCTCTTCACTTCACCTGACAAAGAGGCAATGCTCTGAAAGCTTGTGATTTCAAATAAACCTGTTGGACTATAACCTAGGATCATATGACTTTTGACCTTGATGGCAGTAGTGGTCATGGTTGTTGAACACAGTCTAGTTTAAATCAGCGGTTATGGTGTTGTTTCAAAATGCCCACCTGTCTCTCAATTCCTACAGTCTTTGAAGCATCTCTTGGGTAGGATTGACTAAAAGGCTTATTATGGAGATAGGTCACCAAGTACCAGATTTGTACTTGTTATACTGCAATCTGTTCCACTTGACTCCTCAGACTGAGGTCTAAATTCATAGCTGTGTCAACAGACATCTCCATGATGGTATCCTCATTCGTGGTTGTTGGAGTCTAATCATTCCCCATGATTCAGATGATTTGATTTAGCTCTTCAACACCATCTGGACATTTCCAACCCACACCCCTTCAGTTAAGTGGTCCATCAACGGCCTGTCTTTGGTTGCTTTGAAGGAGGTATCCAGGAGAAAGATGCCATCAAACAACTTCATCAGCTATTGATACAGAGACCAGACCCTCTCCTTTGGCTTGTATGTACGCAAAACCTCTCTTATAGCTGTGACAGGCTAATGCTGTCTCCCAAAAACCCCTGCTAGTACTTCCACAGTTTGAAGCCTTCCCTCACCTCACTTTCTTCACCCATCTTTATCTATTGTTACTGCATTGCAATCCATGTCCAGCTGCTGTTACTGTCATATTCTGCAGCTCCAACAGATGTAATACTAACCTCTGTCACTTCCAATTTCTCCATAATTTGTTGCACATTTACAGTGCTCTAACATTAAATGCACATCTTCAAATAATCTTGCTTGGTCAAACTCACAAACTTCCTTCTTTCTTATAGAACAAGTTAGCACACAACATATGGGAGGGAATACAACAGCAGTATAAGGTGACATCATGTCTCTCTTGGAGGAGTAGATGTTGCCATTGTGAGTAGGGACATATAAATTAACAAGACTGAAGGCCACAAGTCAGAGATTATCTATAAACCTTACTGCAATTCCCCATTTCACTGTTATTTCCTGCCTATATACTTTGCACAAAAGGTGAAACCATTTTATGCACTTTCTCCTTTCCAGGGTACTAAGCACTGGTCTCCAATATCCATCCAGTGGCATTTTGTAAAGCACACAGAGTTGCATTTGCATACAATTTCTTGGATGAGGAAATAAAGAGATTATTGATTAATCATACATAATGTCTAACATTAATATGTACACATTTTTATTTACCTTCCAGTTCGTCACACTTTTCAGGACCTGATTTTCCAGTTCATGATCTGAAAGTCTCTTTCCTATCTGCAGTGTTTCAGAAGTATAGCTAGTATTTGATTAGGCATAGAGTGGCTTTCTTCAATTTCAGTATTGTTCAATTTATTCATTTATTTCAGCAACAGCGAAAACAATTACTTGTATCAATTAGAGGGAATAATGGGATAGATTTTCAATTTGCCAACCAAGCATACAATTAACCATGAAAACTGGTTGCCCTATCTACACATAAAGAGATGAAAATGAGATATTTGTGAGAAAAAGTGCCATCCACAAATCCAGTTTTTTTAAAATGAAGCCTGGAACGAACTGGAAGGAAAATAAAAATGTGTGTACATATTAATGCTAGACATTATGTATGATTAATCAATAATCTCTTTATTCCCTTATCCAAGAAGTTGTACGCAAATGCAACTCTGTGTGCTTTACAAAATGCCACTGGATGGATATTGGAGAGCAGTGCTAAGTACCCTGGAAAGGAGAAAGTGCACAAAGTGGTTTCACCTTTTGTGCAAAATGTATAGGCAGGAATTAACAGTGAAATGGGGAATTGCAGTAAGGTTTATAGATAATCTCCTACTTGTGCCCTTCAATCTTGTTAATTTCTATGTTACAAAATTCATTTTCCAATTCTTTGCATAAAGCAATCTGTTTACTCCTGAATAAGTGCAAAAACAACTGAATGTGCTTTAAATGTGGCCTTTTAAGTGGAGCAATTACCCTGTCCAAGATTTTTTAAAAATCAATTTGTTCAGGCATGTTACAACACATGCCTGGGGCAGGTGAAATGTGAACCTGGGCATTCTGGTCCAGAGGTATGGACACTACCACTGCACCGCTAGAGCCCTTGTAGATGATACCATCTTATGGTTATCCCTTCTTAAAGATTGAAAGAGGTCAGTTGCCAGAGATATGAAGGCACTTATCTTGCTGCTCAACTGATAGGGTAGGCAAAACAATTCTTCCTAATGGAGGCAGTTTGCAATTTCAAACCTTTCTCCTTTCTTCACCCACCTTTACATACTGAGACCACCCTTCAATCTCCTTGCTGTATTTTCATATTCTGCATCCCTTACAGTCATATTATTCCTTGCCTCTATTCCCAAAATTCTGTGATTTGTCACACATTTACAGCATTCTGACCTAACATTATACCTTTAATTCACTTGCCAAGGAAACCATAAACATACTTCTATTATGGAACAGAAGAACACCAAAGCAGGCGAAGACTATGTCATGTCACTTATGATGATTGCTGTTGTGGGTAGGGAACACAGAAATGGAAAAAGGGTTGCAGTTGACACATAATGGAGTTTTAACAGACCTTACCCTCATTCCCCTTCTCTTTACCACCTCCTTTTATAGTTTGCACACCAAAGTGAACCTGCTTTCAGCAGCCTTTCCTTTATAGGATATTTCATTCTGCGCTCCAATATTCAGTGGCATATTTCAAACATACAGATGTTGTGCTTCATTCTATATAAACTCATTGTCTAGAAAACAGAAAGATTGCCTATTCATGATGCAAATTTCTAAGCATTAGCACGGATGCACGTTTTTAATTATCTTTCAGCTCATGGCACATTTCAGGATCAGGACACTACCCATCATCATCACCACTCCTCGCCCGATCTCCCTGACTGCTTGGAGACTGCAATAACACCACCTCTGTTGGTATAGGTCTCTTTTCCTATGCATGACCCTGTTTATAATTCCTCATCTCTCCCTCGTGATTGATAAAACCCACGTCAGCAATTAATTATCTCCAGGAGGGTTAATGTTCAAAATACCTTTCTGAAGATCTTCACAGAACTGAAAAACTGAAATCATTTTTTTCACTAGCTTCTATCCAAATTCTGAAATAATTATACTATGTACTATGAGCCTTCATTACACAGGGTTTCTACAGATCTCACCCTCTTTCCTCTAATCACTGCCTTTCATTCCTCTGCACCTTGTGCGACAAAGAAAAGCTGCTTCAAGTAGACATTCGTTTCTAGAATTCATAGTATTGCTCTCCAATACCCATCCAGTGGAACATTAACATAAGGTTTATCAGAAAATAGATTACCTATTAATAGTATATGATTCAAAGCACTAATGTGTACACATATTTATTTACCTTCCAGTTCATGACATGTTTCAGTTTCTGATCTTCTAGCTTTGGATCTGGAAGTATCCTTTCTATCTGAAATATGTTTCAGAAGAAGTATAATTAGAATTGGGTAAGCTGCTTTCCCCAGTTTCTTCATTATTCACTTTTTTACTTAATTTCAACAATAGTAATAATAGTTACTTGATTGATGAGGTTGAATATTGAGATAGATTTTCAACTTGCCATTTAGGATACAACTAGGAAAACTGATGAATTGTTCATGATACAAATAATGGAAATGAAAATTAGACTTTTTTTAGAACACTTGACCCATCCACAATACTACTTTTACGTGAAAATATAATTACAAAAATAATCTTCAACTCATGGGTGAAAGATCCTGAATTTTTTTTATCCTGACTAGGTGGGTGGGGAGTGGCTGAATGAAGTTAATGAGTATTTGTGGAAATAGGAAAGGGTTCTTGTGGCACAGTGGTGGTGTCCCTACCCCTGAGCCAGGAGGCCTGGGTTGATGTCCTACCTGCTCCAGAGGAATGTCCAGAAAACCATAAGACGTAGGTGCAGAATTAGGTCATTCAACCCATCAAGTCTGCTCCACCATTCAATCATGACTGTTATGTTTCTCAACCCATTCCCCTGCCTTCCCCGCACAGCCCTTATTCTCTAACTAATCAAGAACCTATCTATCTTTATCATAAATACACTCAATGACTTGGCCTCCACAGCCCTCTGCAGCAATGAGTTTGACACAGTCATCACCCTCTGGCTAAAGAAATTCCTCCTCATCTCCGTTCTAAAGGATCACCCTTCACTCTGAGGCTGTGCCCCCAGGTCCTGGTTTCTCATACCAGTGAAACCATTTTCTTCACATCCACTCTATCCTGGCCTCTCAGCATCCTGTCATAATATCTCTGAATAGGTTGACTAAAATTATGAGATAGAAACCTTTGTAATGTATCCAAGTTTGCTGATCATACAAATAAACTTTTTGCACCTGAACGAGATGGGAAGTGCTCAGGTGAGTGAAGCAAAGGATCTCTTCTTCAAGGGAGCTTTGCACTTCCAATTCTTTTGTCCCTATTTCTCTTCATCCTCTGCTACCACGTTGTAATCCATCTCCAGTTGCTGCTGCTGTTACATTCCACACTCCTGTGGTTTGCTTATTTCTTTGCTCACCACCATTCTCACTTCAATTTATTACATATTCATAGTAAACTAATCTTACATGTAAATCTTTAAATCACGTTCCAAGGCACTGTCAACATACTTTTTTCTTTCTTATAGTACTTCAGACACACTATATGCAAGAGCAGAAGAACACCAGAGCAGAGTGCGTACAAAAAATGATTTAGAAGCAAAATAGAAGTAGCTTTCAAGCCTGCCCCATCATTTAATAAAATCACGGTTGATCTGTTTGTGTTTCAATTCCACATTCTCATTTACTCTTGATAAACTTTGATTCCTTTGCCTAAAGAGAATTTATCCACCTCTCAGGTTTTAGAGTAGATTTGTAACTTGGGTTGTGGATGTTGTGGTTGGTTGGCTGGCTCGCTGAGGTGGTTCGTTGTTCCGCAGACGTTTCATTACCCTGCTGGGTAACATCATTAGTGCAGCCTCCGATGAAGCGCTGTTGTGTTTTCCTGCCTGTCTAAACTCTGGTATCCGTTGAGCTGGATTACCTCACTTCCAGTTTTCCTTCGCAATGGAGCGTACATGGGGTCTAGCTCTATGTATTTATTGATGGCTTTCTTAGTGGAGAACCAGGCTTCTAGGAATTCCCGTGCTTGTCTCTGTTTTGTCTGTCCCAGGATCCTGGTGTTGTCCCAAACGAATTGGTGGTTTTCTGTATCCATGTGGGTTGAGATGAGTGAGTATTGGTCGTGTCTTTTTGTTGCCAGTTGATGTTCATGTACCCTTGTAGTTAATTTCCTTCCTGTTTGTCCAATGTAATGTTTGTTGCAGTCTCTGCAGGGAATCTTGTATATGACATTGGTCCTGTCCATAGTGGGTAGTGGATCTTTGGACGTGTGAGCAGTTGGCGTAGGGTTGATGTGGGTTTGTGTGCTACTCTAATGCCCAGTGGTCATAGGAGTCTTGTGGTCAGCTCAGATGCGTGGTGAGTGTGTTGGGGCATATAGTGTCTTCCTGGTGTCGTTCATGCGATAGGCATCTTCTGACCCAGTTTTTTGGGTATCCATTATCTTTGAATACCTTGAAGAGGTACTCTTCTTCTTTTTGGCGTAGTTCTGTGCTGCTGCAGTGTGTTGTTGCCTGTTTAAATAATGTTCTCACGCAACTTCATTTGTGTCTGTTAGGGTGGTTGCTGTTGAAATTCAGTACTTGGTGAGTGTGTGTGGCTTTCCTGTGTACCTTTGTTAGGAATTCCCCATTGGTCCTGCGTTCCATCATGACATCCAGGAATGGGAGCTGTTTGTTCTTCTCCTCTTCTCTGGTGAATCTGATCCCGGTGAGGGTGTTGTTTATTAGTTTGTGTGTCTCCTCTAGTTTGGTCCATTTAATAATGACGAAGGTGTTGTCCACATAGCGTATCCATAGTTTTGTTTGGATGAGTGGAAGGGCCATACTTTCAAGTCTCTGCATCACTGCTTCAACTATTAGTCCAGAGATAGGTGATCCCATGGGTGTCCCGTTGATCTGTTCATATATTTTGCTGTTAAAGGTGAAGTGGGTGGTGAGGCATAGGTCCAGCAGCTTCAGCATGTTGTCTGTGGAGATAGTGTCACTAGGGTCTTCTTCTTGTTTTAGTAGTGTTGTCAGTGTTTCTGTTGCTAGTGGTATGTCTATCGCTGAAAATAGGGCAGTAACGTTAAATGATACCATGGTCTCGTCGTCATCTATTCTTATGTCCTTGATGGAATTGAGGAACTCCTGGGCTGAGCGGATTGAGTGGGGTGATTTGCTGACGAGGTGCTTTCATCTCCTCTGTAGCTCCTTGGCTAATCTATGTGATGGCGTACCTGGCAGGGAGACTACGGGTCTGAGGGGTACTTCCGGTTTGTTTACCTTCGGGAGGCATTAGAATTGAGGGGTGTTAGTTCCTTCAGGTTTCATTCTTAAGAAGTATGTTTTGTTGATTTGTCCGGTCTGTTTGAGTCTGTTAGTGTGTTGAGAATCTTGTTGCCCAGTTGTGGTGAAGGGTCTGTCTGCACTTGCTGATATGTATTCTTGTTGAAGAGTAGTGCATATGCCTTGGAGAAGTAGTCCCGTTTATTTAGTATTACCGTCATGCACCCTTTGTCTGCTGGTAGTATTGTGACGTTCTTGTCCTTTCTCAGTCCTTCTAGGGCCTTCCTTTCAGATGTGTTGAGAATGTTGAGTTTGCTTTTTCTGGTCAGTGTCGGGAACACTGTCTGTCTTATGGCTTGTTGTGTTTCTTCATTGATGCCATTGGCCTTCAGTGTGGCTTCCAGTGTGGCTAGGAATTCTGCTTTGTTGGCGTCTCTGTGGCTGTAGTTGAGTCCATGAATTAGAACAGCTTTCTCTGTGTCTGTCAGTTTCCTGTCTGAAAGGTTTCTTACCCAGATGTCTGCTCTGTTGTTGTCATTTTGGTGGGTTAGTTTGGCTAGTTTTTCCTGAAGGGTCTGTCTTTTCCTGGCTGTTGTGGTCTGTTGACTGATGTTGATGGCACATTCTAAGTCCGTTGTCCAGTCTTGGTTGGTAGCTTCCAGGAATAAAGTTTTTCGGCACGTAATTGTTCTGTCCTATCTGTGGAGCCGGTTGTGTGCGTCGCTGATCATTACCTTTACCATCCTGTGGCCATTGTGTTCTGCTGTTTTATGAGCTTGTGGATTATTGATGGGGGGATTTGTATTTCACACTGCGTGGTAATACCTGGTTCCTGAGGTATCCATTTAGGAAGTAGAGTTGTTCGCGGGTAGCGCTGTCGTTTGGCGTAGTTTTCCCATTTTTGTGCCAATTTGAGCGTGCTTCACCCATAGGTCTCTAAGGTTTTAGAGTAGATTTATAGCTCGGGTTGTGTATGTTGTGATTGATTGACTCGCCGAGCTGGTTCGTTGTTCCGCAGACATTTCATTTCCCTGCTCGGTCACATCATCAGTGCAGCCTCCGATGAACCGCTGTTGTGTTTTCATAAAGAAACACAAATACAACAGCGCTTCATCGGAGGCTGCATCTAATTAAATTAGATTTGAAGCTTTTTTATTTACCTTCTGATATGTGATAGGATTCAGCATCTGGTCTTTTAGCTCCAGAACTGGAGGTATCTTTTCGGTCCGAAATATGTTTTAGAAGACATAATTAGCATCACATTATATATAAAGAAGCTTTCCCCACTTTTATCATTGGTTTGCTTTTCAATTTGTTCAACAACAAGTCCTTGTTTCAATTAATATGAAAAATGTTCCCTCCGTCACCACTGCAGACATCAGATCTGTCTTCTTGATGGTCAACCTGAGGAAAGCGACAGGCCCAGATGCAGTCCCTGGCCATGCACTTAGATTCTGTGCGGACCAGGTGGCAGAGGTATTAGCTGACATCTTCAACCTCTCCTTGCTGCAAGCCAAAGTGCCCACTTGCTTCAAGAAGACCACTATAATCCCAATACCAAAGAAAACACATGCAACGTACCTTAATGACTACCGCCTAATGGCTCTGACCTCAATAATCATGAAGTCCTTTGAGAGACTGGTCACGGCCCACTTCAGCTCTAGCCTCCCAGCCTGCCTCGATCCCCTGCAACTTTCCTATCTGTGAAACAGGTCCACAGTAGATGCCATTTCCCTAGATCCACAGTTATCCCTGGAACTTCTGGATAACAAGGCCATCTATGTAAGGGTCCTACTCACCGACTACAGCTCCGCCTTCAACACCATAATCCGTTCCAGACTTATCTCAAAACTCCAAGATCTAGGTTTCAGCTCTGCCCTCTGCAACTGGATCCTCAACTTCCTGACCCACTGACTGCAATCAGTGAAGATCGACACCAGCACCTCCTCCACAATAATCCTCAACACTGACACCCTGCAAGGATGCATTCTCAGCACCCTACTGTACTCCCTGTACGCTCACCACCGTGTAGCCAAATTCTGAATGAACGCCATCTACAAGTTTGCTGACGACACCACCGTGGTAGGATGGATATCAAACAATGATGAGTCAGAATACAGAAAGGAGACCGAGTGCTAGGTGTTGTGGTGCAATGATAACAATCTCTCTTCCAATGTTGGCGAAACAAGAGAACTGATCAGTGACTTCAGGAAGAAAGGATGACGGCATGCCCCTATCTACATCAACAGAACCAAGGTGGAGAGGATCGAGAGTGTCAAGTTCCTAGGAGTGATGATAACTGACAATCTATTCTGAACATTCCATGTAGATGTGATGGTCAAGAAGGGACAACAACGACTCTTCTTCCTCAGGCAGCTTAGGAAATTCGGCATGTCCATAAGGACCTGGCACAGCAACTGCTCTGTCCAGGATGGTAAGAAACTACAGAAAGTTTTGTGCACAGCCCAGACCACCACAGAAGCCGACCTCCCACCCATGGACTCCATTTACATTTCTTGTTGCTGCAGAAAGGCTGCCAACATCATCAAAGACCCTCCCATCCCGGTAATGCTTTCTTCCAGCCTCTTCCACCAGGCAGAATATACACAAGTTTGAACACGTGCACTGACAGGTACAGGAACAGCTTCTTCCCTGCCGGTATTAAACTGCTGAATGGACCTCTAACTTCAAATAATGTTGATCTTGCTTTGTGCACCTCTGTGCAGCCATAACCTTGTATGCCTCGCTCTGTCTAAACACCCTATGATCTGTATGTCCTAGTTTGCCATGATCTGCCTGTACTTTTCACCGTACTTGAGGTACATGTGGCTACAAATCAAATCACATCAAATGGGACAGAATTTCAACTTGCCAATGAGGCATTAAGCTGGCAATGTCGATCGGTTGTACATTGTACAAATAATGTAATCAATGTAAATGAAAATTGGAATCTTTTAGAACTATTGCCCTAGCCACAACACCATGAAAACCTGTTCTAAAGTTGCAAAATTAATTTTCTAACCCTTTGCATAAAAATTTGGTTCAATCCAAATAGGTGTGTGAACTGCTGAATGCTCTTTCCCGTGGCCTATCAAATGAACAAAGGATTATGTCTCATTGTTTTCCCTTCTTGATTAGAGTATAAAGACCAACTGCCAAAGATATCATGGCATCTATGTGACTGCTCAATTTATGAAGATGTGCTCAAATGGGTGAGGTATAAAATTTCTTCTTCAGTGAGGACGTTCCACATTTTTAAATCTTCCCTCCCAATTTCCTTATCCACCCTTATCTACTGCAATCCATCTTCACCTTCTGCTACTGTCATATTCTACACCCACTACAGTTGTATTTTTACTTCCCTTTCCTCCCAAATCTCACAGTTTGTCACACATTTGTAATGCCCTAATCTTAAATGCACACCTTCAAATTACCTTTTTAAGCCACACAAACATACTTGATTCTTGCTTACAATATAACTTGCCAAAGAACTTGTCTCAAGTTGGGAGCAGGCACTACGGTAGCGCAAAACCATATCAGATCTCCACTGACAGTGTGAAGATTTGCTATTGTGGTTAGGGGTAGGGGCATGGAAATGATCAAGGTTACAGATCACAGGTTTGCTCACACATTACCCTCATTGACCTTCTCAGTGTCATCTCACCCATACAATTTCCATGACAAAGGAAAACTGTTTCAGGCAGCATTCATTTCTAGAATACATTCTATTGTTCTCTAATATCCAAATAGTAACACATATAAAGGATATGGAGTTGTACTCCATCTGTACATTACATTGACTAGAAAATAGTGAGACTGTTATTGAGACAGAATGTCAAGCATTAACACATACACACATTTTCATTACCTTCTGGTTCATGACATGTTTCAGTATCTGATGTTCTAGCTTTAAATCTGAGAGTATCTTTTCTGTCTGAAATATGTTTCAGAAGAAGTGCAATTAGCATTTGGTAACATATAGAGTAGCTTTCTACTTTCTCAGTATCATTCAGCTTTTTATTGAGAAAACTATTTCATTTGCATCAATTACTTAAATAGTGGGATTGATTTTCAACTTAACAATCAGGCATAAAGCTAGCAATGCCAAGTGATTGCCTATTCTCCAATGATTGCCCATTCTGCAATGAAAATAGAAATTGGACATTTTTTTCAGACATACTCTTTGCCTATTGCTGTTACTTTTCAATCCATCTTCACCTGCTGCTATTGTCACTTTCTGCATACTGTACAGGTACATTATGTCTTTGCTTATCTCTCATTCTTCACAATTTGGCACACAATCACAGTGCAGGGTGACAGCATTTAATGTCACCCATTTAGCACTGTTTCACTTTAATATCGTCAAATTATTAAAACTGGAAATCTTGTTGAGCATTTCGAGATTTGTGATATTGTTGTTCACTGAACTACTACACATAACTGAACCAATTGGTTCCATTTGGTACAGTCTCTCCCACTCTCTGTCTTGTATCCTCATCCTATGCTGAAATACTGCATCAGTTCTGTACCAGGGAGATCCCACCCGACAGGCTGTGGAGTGCCTACTGAAGCCACTGCTAGCCCTGGCTGCACAGCAGTCAGTGCTTCAAAGTATCGCTCTGTGTGGTCCCCACCGAGCACAGATCCAATGAAGTTACTCTGCTGAGCTTGGGATCCTCCCTCCATTACCTTCCCTGGTCCACAGTAACGACTGAGTACAGGAGCACCCATCAACCTCCTCCCCTCAAGTGTGTGGCCAAAACCGTGGGCTCTGTGGCAGACTGGCAGAACAACAAAAGGGAGCTGCCAAACTATCCAGGAAAAGTGGCTATCATCATCTGGTCTCAGCAGCTTCTTCCATACAGCTGGCTGGAAGACACAATCTGCCATAGTTATGTCACTGTGTTGGTCATTATCATAGGGGGAGTGAGATGCGGAGGAGGTGCAAGAAGAGAGAGACAGATAGAGGTAAGTGAAAAAGTGACAGTGCTCACCAATGACCCATATCTCACCAGTCAGGAAAAGCGGAAAGAAAAATCAAGATTCTGCAGCTAATAAAAAGGTGCAGCCCACCAAGCAGTAGTGTGACCAGTCATTGCAAGTGCCAGGAGCAAGCAAGTAATGATGCCTTGAAATAACCAGCCAGTGGCTAGGAATAAGTGATTGACCTCCTGCTGAGGTTATGAGCAAAGGTTCCTTGTGCAGAACCCAGGTAGTGACTCCCGTAGCTCTACTCTGGGGAGATCCCCTACTGGGGATGTTGTAACTAGAGTGTGACTGTGTTTTCCTTTTAATATTTCTAAATTCATTTTATTTTAACAGCTATTTCATTTACTAATAGAGGACTTTAGACACTTAAAATGATATATTATAATTTTTTTTCTGGAAAGGAAGGCCCAATGGAACAAAACTCCAGTTTCAATATTGATCCTGTAGAAATCAATTCTTCACTCGGAGTCTTTTCACTTAAAGTTGTGATTTTCAGGAATGCAACACAGACTTTAACTAAGGACATCCTGTACCCCAACCTTATATGCATATCTATAAATAACCCTCCTAGGTTGCCTCAAAGGTACACAGAATATGAGAGCAGAAAATCATCAGAGCAGTGTAAAGACAACATCAGGTTCCAGAACAAATATTTGACATTGTGAGTAGAAGACACAGAAATTAATAAGGCTGCCGCATATAAATCACATGTTTTCTGCAGATTGTACTATTGCTTCCCTTCAGTGATGTCCTGGGGCTCAGATGATTGACCTCCAACAAATACAACTAATTTCCTCAATGCTAGATATGATAACAACCAACAGAGAGTTTTCTCATCTGTTTCCAATTACCTCCACTTTTACTAAAATTTCTTGATAACATACCTCTATCAAATAAAAAATGAAAGAACTACGGATGCTGTAAATCAGGAACAAAAACAAAGTTTCTGGAAAAGCTCAGCAGGTCTGGCAGCATCTGTGAAGGATAAAACAGAGTTAACGTTTCGGGTCCGGTGACCCTTCCTCAGAACTCAGTATTTATCTGGATGACATGCGAATTACAGGGAAGACCAATAAAGATCATTTAGAAAACTTGGACATCGAGCTTAAATGTTTCTCCCAAGTTGGAATGCCTTAGCAGGGAAAAATGTGTGTTCCAGGCACCCCAAGTGACCTACTTGGGCTACAGACAGCTGCCTGAAGGTGAATCGAACCCGGTTTCCTGGCACTGTGAGGCAGCAGTGCTAACAATTGAGCCAGCGTGCCGCCCTTGTCCAGGAGGCCAAGTGGCAAACACTGATGCCTTGAGCCACCTCCCACTGGCGTATATACCATCAGTGGTGCTGTCTTTGGAACAGTCCACAATGGTTTTAAACTTTCTGGACAATCTTCCGGTCATCGTTGACAATATCGGTCTATGGACATAAAAAGATTCTGTCCTGGCAGAACTGAAAGATGGTGACGCAGGAAACAAAAGCGCTATCACAACTAGAGCTGAAATCTTTTGGGACCCAGCAAGACTAAATCACCATAGGGGATGTCATATTATTATGGGGAGCAAGAGTGACTGTCCTGAGCCAAAGTCACTGCTAAATACTGGCTGAATCCTACTAGATCATCCAAAGGTGTCCAAAGTGAAGATGTCAGTGAGACGTTATGTTTGGTGGCCAGGATTGGATGCCAACATAGCTGCATTGATGGGGCAGTGCCCAAAATGCCAAGGAGGATAGAAGTTACCGCCAGCAGCTCCCCACATTTGCGGGAATGGCCAGATAAACCTTGGATTCGGTTACATGTCGACTATGCTGGTCCTTTCATGGGCTGAATAATTTTAGTCATTGTGGACACAAATTCAAAGTGTTTGGACATGTGTAGAGTTAATTCATCAAACATGGCGATGACGTTTGAAAAGCTGCGAGCATCTTTTATGATACATGGATTCCCAGAAGTGTTGGTCACAGATAACGGGCCATCTTTTACCAGCGGTGAATTTAAGTATTTCCTAAAGTTGAATGGCATTAGGCAAGTAAGGACAGCTCTATTCCAAGCATCGTCTAATGGTTTGGCAGAAAAAGCAGTCCAAACTTTGAAGGCAGGCATAAAGAAAGCCTAAAGCTTTTCTTGATACCAATTTGTTCTGCTTCCTGTTTAATTATAGGATCACCCCTCACGCAATTACAAGGACAGCTCCAGAGGAGTTGCTAACGGAGGGAAGATTCTGCACCAGGTTAAATATGATCTTCCTGGACCTGGGGGTAGGGTGAAACAGCGTCAGGAATGCCGACGCCGAACAAAAGACTCCGCTGAGTAAGATAGTTTAATTTAGGGGACGACGTTTGGTGTTGAAACCACAGAATAGCCCTGCATGGATAAAAGGTATGGTCAATGTAAGGTTAGATCCCATGACGTTCAGAATTTGGGTAGGTGAGGCAGTCCTGAACAAGTGTGAGGGCCACACGAAAGCTGTAACCTTGCAAACGGGACAGGAGCAAAATGTACCTGGCTCCTCAGAACATTCAACAAGCTGTCAGAACCCGTGGGTTCTCCCCCTCCTCCTATCATTGAAGAAACCTCTGAGGATGACATGGACAAGGTAGACGTCACAGGCTTGACACCATCACTGCCTGAAGAAGATGGGTTTTGCCCGAGACACTCCAGTGCAAGAGGTGGACTATAGACTGGTACATGCCACCTGTACCTGAGGTAGAGTCAAAGGAACCGGAATTGGTGCAAAAATGCCCAAGGAGAAGCTACAGGAAAAAGAACAGGCCTACTTTTCAGGAGTTTGAGGGGGAGGGATGTAATGATTGAAACAATGTCAGCCAGGTGGATCTCATGGAATATGAGTTCCCTGATTGGGGCTGTTAATGTGGTCCAATCAAGGAGTCCAGGCTGACACTTATAAACAGGAGTGTCAGGGGTTCTACTCACTCTAGGCTAGCTGGGTCAACACTAGCTGGCTAGCTAGTGTAATATACTATGCACGTGTAAATACAGGGTGGCTTGGTGATGGGATCCTGGCCTTCGTGGAGTTATTTCATATAACATTGATAGAAGATGGTCAAGTCAAAATGTAAAATTTTGCTTTTTGATTATCCATGCCTATTTTCTGAAAGTGAAGCTTATGACTAGTGGAAGAATTAAATGACCATGTGGACCTGGATTTACCAAAGGGGAAATGAGGTATGGCCATACAAAAGCAGGATAAGAAGCAAAGTTTTTACTCAGAATTGAAGCCTGATGATTCAAACAAGGATTATCTTTTGGACAGACTATTAACTTTCCTGTTTAAAATTTATCAAAAAGGTGTTTTATTGACTACTCGAAATGTGGGTCAGATTTTGATAAATTCAGAAACACTAAGGATTGTACAATGCAACAGTTATAGAAGAACTGAATTCAATTGATTGTATGCAAGACTGCAGAAACTTCATTTGAATATTTCTCAATTTATGCTGGCATTTAAGTTATTCAACTGTACAATGTATCATGTATGGACAGACTTCTAGTTTTGACTAGAGTTAAAACTATGGCCATGTGGCGAGAACAAATGTCAGATGCACAAAAGCAATTCTCAAGTAAGCATTCCTTTCCAGTAGCTTTCTTAGCACAAAGTGGCAAACAAAAAATAAAAGACACAACGTTAAAAAGCCAGAAAGACCATTGGGATACAAGTTGCAGGTGACAGTATAAAAGGTGGACTGTATCTAAAAAGAAATAAAAACAGAAATGCTGATAATGATTTTGAGAATCAAAGAAAATTCAGGGTCTACAATAATTGAAGTAATCCTAGAAATTCTGAGAATATAGTCGAGCAACGTTTCAGGTGCAATTCAAAGTTTCATTATGCCATGAACTGTCCCAAATAGTATAACAGACTATTTAAAACAACTTGAAATGTAAGATTCAGAGGAAGAAGGCAGAGATATAGACCAAAGAAAGCACATTGTGTTGATCACAAGAAACTTTAGTCCACTTATAAATGTGTTAGTGGCACAGACTTTCAGATGTGCAAAATGTGACAGCGAATGGACATTACAGTGTGTGGAATAGACAGGTGAAAAGTCCACCTACATTGAATAAAAAGGATCAGGATAAAGCCGCAATTTGAGAGTTCTATCAGGTAAGATTTGTGGATGATAACACTTTAAAATCTTTGACAATTGTTGACTCCAGCCTTTTACAAGGAATGGCAATCGTATTACTAGCATAGGTGCAGTATCTAGTGAAATACTGTTCTTAAATAGTCATTGAAGTGCAGATGAAATTTGTTTATGGAAAACAACAAAGCTAGTGGGTTTGGAAAATCTGTGAAATTGTGATTTACAAAACTGAGACACTACTATACTCTTTAGATGAAATATAACCTCACCACTAAAAAAACTGAAGAAGTAATATTGACATCCATGGGTTAGAAATTTAGAAGACAAAAAGCCAATTGTATTAAAATTACATGAGCAATTTGCCCAATAGTCCTCCAAAAGTTAATATTTTAGTAAAGAATGCAAGAATAAGGGTTGAGGAGTGTAATAACTCGTAGAAGAACCAGGTAATCAACCTGAGATTTGTAAGAAATACCAAAGGAAAATACCATGGGCTATGTTGCAAGTCTGCCCTGAGCAGGACATTTCAATGAGATAGTGCCTATGAATTTAAAGGTATGGGATAAAGAAAAAAAATACATTTTGTACATTTTGCAACCAGATTTTATTTGTCAATGACAATATATAGTAAAGACAAGGAAATAATTGTGGATAAAGTAATGGGTAAACAGATAGGGGGCTGGAATTGGACCGCTAATACAATTGTTCATTGATATTGGGTTGGGAGGGAATTTGCTAATGATGAATTCAGAGATGTGTGAAAATGAACATAATAGTTCTGAATAGTTTGTTTGATGGACAAATCACTGATAGTGAATATGAAGTCATTGCTGTCGTGAAAATTGCCAAAAGTTGGTACTAAAGACAAATATTTACAAAAAATATTTTAGCTTAAATAAAGGGCATTTTGATTATAATAAATGTCTGAAATGAAGGAACATCCTGAGATCAATTAAATTCTCTTAAAGGGAATAACTGGCTTCATTTAGACAGAAGTCATGACAGGACACTTCAGACCTGAGGAGAGTTTCTCCTGGGTAATGCGGGAAATAAGGGATGCTTCCAGTGTCCAAAGTGACTAGATGTGCAAGAAACGTGTCCAGCTGCAGCTACTGGCTAATTTTCAGAGCTGGAGCTGTGGGTGGACTTAATGGAGCATCTGCAATGCTGAGAATGATGTGGATAGCAGGTGGTCACACTGCAGTTATGGATTATACAGGCAGAAAGGGAACGGGTGACAATCAAAGTAAAAGGCTCAGGAAGGAAGAGTAGGAGTCCACTGTGGTAATCTCTCTCTCAAACAGAAAAACTGCTTTGGATACTGTTGGGGTTGGGTGGTGGCCTCTCGGGGGAAAGCAGCATCAGCCAAGTTCCTAGCACCACAGGGTGACTCTGCTGCACAAAAAGGGAGGAAGATGAGTGGCAGGGCTATAGTGATAGGGGATTCAATAGTAAAGGGTACAGACAGGTGCTTCTGTGGCTGCAGATGTGAATACAGGATGGTAAGTTGCCTCCCTGGTGCCAGGGTCAGGAATGTCACAAAGTGGCTGCAGGACATTCTGAAGTAGGAAGGTGAACAGCTAGCAGGTCATGGTAAACATTTACCAATGACAGGTAAGCAAAGGGATGAGGACCTGAAAGCTGCATATAGGAAGTTAAGGCATAAATTAAAATGCAGGATTTCAAATGTAGTGACCTTAGGATTACTCCCAGTGCCATGTGTGGGCAAGAGCAGGAATAAGAAGGTAGATCAGATGAATGTGTGGTTGGAGAAATGGTGTACCAGGGAGGGGTTTACAGACATTGGGACAGTTTCTGGGGAAAGTGGGATCTGTGCAAGTCTGATGGTTGCTGCTGGGCCAAGCTGGGAAAAATATCTTGCTGGCTTTTGTTTGTTTCATTTGAGGTTTTAAACTCGTATGGCAGGAGGATGGGAACCAAAGTGTAGGCTTGGATGTTTCTGATTCAGATCAAGAAATGGGAGGTAGAACATTGGTTAGTGAAGTAGTCAGTGACTCAAAGATTAAAAAAAGGATTAAAAAGTGTCCAGCAAATGAAATTGTGGGGTTGAGCTGTTAACACTTTAACTAAAGGAGTATTATAAACAAGGCAGATGAACAAAGGATGCAGATAGGCACATGGCAGCACAATGTTTTTGTTATGATGGAAACCTGGCTAAAGGAGGGGCAAAATTGGCAGCTCACTATCCTTGGACAAAAATTAGCAAACAACATAAAGAGAAAATCAGAAATGTTTTACCAGTATATAAAGAGCAAAAGAATAGTTAATGAAAAAGTGGAACCTATCAGATGAAGAAGGGAACGTGTGTGAAAATACAGAGGATATGGGAAGAATTTTAAATAAATTTTGTCTCTGTATTCACAAAGGAAAGGGATGATGTGGTTATAGTAATCCAAGAGCAACATTGTGAAATATTAGACAAAATAATCATTATGAGAGTCATAGATATATACAGCATGGTAACAGACCCTTTGATCCATGCCAACCAAATATCCTATTTAATTCCAGTCCCATTTGCCAGTATTTGGCCCATATCCCTCTAAACCCCTCCTATTCGTATACCCATCCAGATGCCATTTAAATGTTGTAATTGTACTACCCTCCACTACTTCCCCTGGCAGCTCATTCTATACATGCACCACCCTCTGTGTGAAAAAGATGCTCCTTAGGTCCCTTTTAAATCTCTCCCCTCTCACCTTAAATCTATGCCCCCTAGTTTTGGACTTGCCCACCCCAGGGAAAGACCTTGCCTAATTACTCTATCCATGCCCCTCATGATTTTATAAACCTCTATAAGGTCACCCCCTCAGTCTTGGATGCTCCAGGGAAAATAGCCCCAGTCTATACACCCTCTCCCTATAGCTGAAACCTTCCAAATCTGGCAACATCCTTGTAAATCTTTTCTGAACCATTCCTAGTTTCACAACATCCTGCCTGTAAAGGGAGACCAGAATTTCACACAAGACTCCAAAAGTGGCTGAACCAATGTCCTCTGCACCATGACATGACCTCTCAATTCCTATACTCAATGCACTGATCAATGCAAACCTACTAAACACCTTATTCACTATCCTATCTATCTGCAACTCCACTTTCAAGGAACTATGAACTTGCACTCCAAAGTCTCTTTGTTCAGCAACCCTCCCTTACCGTTAAGTGCATAAGTCCTGCCCTGATTTGCCTTTCCAAAATACAGCACCTCACATTTATCTAAATTAAACTCCATCTGCCATTCCTTGGCCCACTGGCCCATCTGATCAAGATCCCGTTGTACTCTGAGGTAACCTTCTTTGCTGTTTACTACATCTCCAATTTTAGTGTCATCTGCAAACTTACTAACCATGCCTCCTATGTTGACATCCACATCATTTACATAAATGACAAACAGCAGCGGACCCAGCACCAATCCCTGTGGCACACCACTGGTTCCAGGCCTCCAATCTGAAAAACAGCCCTCCACCATCACCCTCTGTCTTCTACCTCTGAGCCAGTTCTGTATCCAAATGGCAAGTTCTCCCTATATTCCATGTGATCTAATCTTGCTAACCGGTCTACCAATGAGGAACCACGTTGATCGCCTTAGTGAAGTCCACATAGATCACATCCATCGCTCTGCTCTCATCAATCCTCTTCTTCAAAAAACTCCAGTTGGTGAGAGATGATTTCCCGCACACAAAGCAATGTTGACTATCCCTAATCAGTACTTGCCTTTCCAAATACATGTACATCCTGCCCTTCAAGATTCCCTCCAACAGCTTGCCCGCCACTGATGTCAGGCTCACCGAT
Source organism: Rhincodon typus (assembly GCF_021869965.1). Taxonomy (NCBI): domain Eukaryota; kingdom Metazoa; phylum Chordata; class Chondrichthyes; order Orectolobiformes; family Rhincodontidae; genus Rhincodon; species Rhincodon typus. Next base: position 31,844,626 of record NC_063355.1, read on the forward strand.
CTATAGTTCCCTGGCATTTCCTCACATAGTGGCATAAGAGTGGCACAACATTAGCCAACCACCAGTCTTCTGGCACCTACCCTGTGGCTGTCGATGATACAAATATCTCAACAAGGGGCCTAGCAATCTCTTCCCTCGCTTCCCACAGAGATCTAGGGTACACCTGATCAGATCCTGGGGATTTATCCACCTTTAAGCGTTTTAAGATGTTCAGCACTTCCTCCTCTGTCATTTGGGCATTTTTCAAGATGTCACTATTTATTGTCCCACGTTCTCTATCTTCCAAGTGTTAGAGGAGTTGGAATCCTTGAACGTGGATAAGCTGTCAGGGTCGAGTGGATTGTTTCCCTAGTATGTTAAAGGAGGTCAGGGAGGAAATAACAGATGTTCTGAGGATTATTTTCAAGTCTTCACTAGAAACGGGTGAGATGCTGGAGGACTGGAGGAATGCAAATGTGGTTCTGTTGTTTAAAAAGGGTACAAAGGAAATGCCAAACAATTATAGGCCAGGTAGCCTTCAGTGGCGGGGAAACTGTTAGAATCAATGCTGAGATCTGATAAACTGTTCCTCAGAAAGGCATGGACTAGTCAGGGATAGTCAGCATGGCTTCGTTAAGGGCAGATCAAGCCTTACAAATTTTAATGAATTCTTTGACAAGCAGGATTGATGAGGAGAGTGCAGTGGATTTTGTCTAGATGGATTTTATAGGTATTTGACAAGGTCCCATGTGGCAGACTGGGCAAAAAAATTAAAAGCCCAAACAAGGCAATGTATTGAATTCGATCCAAACTTGGCTTAGTAACAGGAAACAAAGGATAATAGTCCATGGCTGCCCTTGTGAATAGAAAGCTGTAACAAGTAGTGTTCGGATCCCTGCTGTTTTATTTTAGACACTAACAATTTGGACTTGAACGGGGGGACACAATTGGGAAATTATGGAAATGACACAAATTGCCTATGTTATGGACTGTGTAGCATATAAATGTAAGCTCCCAAGTGATGATGTAGATGTGTTGGAAATGGCAGATAGAGTTGAACTCTAAGTGTGAGGTACTACACCTAGAGGAGAAACATCGAAAGGAATACACAATAAACAAATATACTGAGAGGGATAGATGAAGTGTGGGAACTTAGCATTGAAGTGCACAGCACTCTAAAGGTAGCAGTACAAGTAGATATGGTTATAAAGAAGGCATATGGAATGCTCTCAGAGATAGCAGGAACTGCAGATGCTGGAGAATCTGAGATAACAAGGTGTAGAGCTGGATGAACACAGCAGGCCAAGCAGCATCAGAGGAGCAGGAAGGCTGACGTTTCGGGCCTAGGCCCTTCTTCAGAAAAG
>NC_063355.1:31846368-31897973 GCF_021869965.1 Rhincodon typus
TAGGACCGAAACGTCAGCCTTCCTGCTCCTCTGATGCTGCTTGGCCTGCTGTGTTCAACCAGCTCTACACCTATATGGAATGCTCTCCTTCCTTGGCAGAGGGATAGAATGCAAAAGCAGTGATATAATGATGAAGCATCAGAGGAGCAGGAAAGTTGACGTTTCGGATCAGGACCTTTCTTCTGATGCTGCCTGGCCTGTTGTGTTCCTCCAGCTCCACACTGTGTTATCTCTGACTCCAGCACCTGCAGTTCTTACCATCTCTGATATGATGATGAAACTGCATTAGACACTGAGGCCACAACTGGAGTATTGTATGCATTTCTGGTCACCACATTACAGGAAGGATGTAATTGTTCTGGACAGAGTGCAGAGAGAGTTTACTAGAATGTTGCCAGGGCTGGAGAATTGTAGCTGAGGAGAGATTAGATATGTTGGATTTGTTTTCCTTCAAACAGAGAAGGCTGTGGGGTGACATGATTGGGTATACAAAATTAAGGGACAGACAGAGTAGACAGGAGGAACCTGAATTCCTCGGCTGAGAATTCAAAACCAGGAGTCAAAGATTCAAGCTAAGTGGCAGAAGGAATAGAAGGGATGTGAGGAAATATTTTACACAGAGTATGGTGGGTGTCTGGAATTTCCTGATTGAGTTTGGTGAAGGCAGAGACCTTAAATTCTTTACTTTCATTTTTTTATAAAAGGACCTGGATCTGCTACCTTAGTGCTGCAAGGTGCAGGGCTTCCAACTTAGTGCAGGATCATAGAATCATAGAATCCTACTGTGTGGAAGCAGGCCATTTGGCCCATCGAGTCCACATTGACCCTCAGAGCATCTCACTCAGACCCTATCGCTGTAATCCTGCATTTCCCATGGCTAATCCACCGAGCCTGCACATCCTTGGACACTACGGGCAATTCAGCTGGCCAATCCACATAACCTGCACATCTTTGTGAGAGGAAACCAGAGCACCCAGAGGAAACCCTGGGGAGGATGTGCAAACTCCACACAGTCACCTAAGGCTTAAATCAAACCTGGGTCCTTGGTGCTGTGAGGCAACAGTGCTAACCACTGTGCCATTCCATGCCAAAAGATGAGATTATAAAGGGCATCTGGTGTCTTTGGGTCAGCAAAGACAATTGGGGTGAATGGCCCCCTTCTGTACTGTATCATTTCTAAGGTTCTGTATTCTGATCTTTTTAGGGATCTATGGATTTGTACACCAATGCCTCCTCATTCCTCAGTATTCCCTGGGGACATAACATTCACTTTGTAAATGCGTCCCTTATTAGACCTCCCAAAATGCATCACCTCACACTTATCGGGATTAAACTCCAACTGCAATTGCTCTGTGCAATTTTACCTGCTGATCATTATCAGAGTGTAGTCTGAGACTGTCCTTCTCACTATCAACATCACCAATCCTTATCATCTGCAAACTTCATTTATTAACAACTTGGATGTGAATGTAGAGAGTATGACCTACGTAACAGCAAAGGTTCTAGCAGTGATCCCTGTGGTACACCACCAGTCATAGACCTCCAATCTCAAAACAACCCTCCACTATCATATTCTGCCTCCTACTTGCAAGCTAATTTTCAATCCAGTTTGCCAACTTGCCTTGGATCCCAGGAGATCTTAATTTCTGGACCAGCCTTCCATGTGGGACCTTGTCAAAGGCCTTACTAAAGTCCATGTAAACCACAAAATTGCATTATCCTCATTAGTATAGTCAACTTTTCATAAAAGCGCACTGATAAATTAGTCACACAGGATCTCCTTTAAACAAATCCATAAACTATCCCTGATTAATCCCTGTTTTTCCAAGTGTTGATTAATTCTCTCCTTCAGAATTTTTTCCAACAATTTCCCTCCCATTGATGTCAGGCTAGCTGGTCTCTCAACACCTGGCCTATCTCTGCTGCCAAACTTGAACAAAGGAGTCACATTAGCTATCTCCAGTCATTTGACACTTCACCTCTGCTAGCAATGTATTAAATATCACCAGGGCCCTTGCAAACTCCTCCCTTGCCTCCCACAGCTGCCTGGAATACATCTTGTCAAACTCTGGAGATTTATGCATCTTTTTAATGTCTGTTCAAACATCTAATACTACCTTCTCATTAATCTTGTGTGTTCCAGAGCCTGCATTCCAACTCAAATCTCCAGCTACCATGTCTTTCTCCTTTGTGAATACAGATAAGAAGTATTCATTTAAAACCTCAGCCACATCCTCAGGCTCCATGCACAGATTGCCCCTTTGGTCTGTAGGTCCCACTCTTTCTCTGGTAATCCATTTTCTTAATATAATTATAAAATGCCTTGGGATCTTCCTTCATCTGATCTGCAAGAGATTTCATAGCTCCTCTTTGCCCATCTTGTTTTTAAGCATCCTCCCAAACTCTGCATACTCCTGTTTTTAATGCTTTGTACCTAATATATTTTCTATCCCTTAACAATCAGAGTTCAACTGATTTTGGAAGTGCTGAGTCGGGGAAGGCAAAGAATTTCTTAATTGAAGCATTAGATAGTAAAGCTACTTTGAGCATCCATTCACGTTTAGAATAGATATTACTGTCCTCTAAAGTCCGACCATGGCATACATAAAGGATACAGTGCAAACATAATCATGCATAATATTGTTTAGGAAAAAAGTGAAATTGCCTATTAATGACACTAACTTAAAGCACTAAAATGTAACTTATTTTTGTTTACCTTCTGGTTCATAGCATGTTTCAGGATCTGATATTCTCGCTCTAGAGCTGGGAGTATATCTTCTATCTGAAATAATTTTCAGAACTGTAATCATCATCGAGTAAAACAAAGCAGCTTTCTGTACTTTCATTATTGTCTAGTTTATTAAATCTTTTTTTAACAAGAGTAGAAAATATGAGTTGAATTGACTAGGTTGAATAATTGGGCAAATTTTCAATTTGTCACTCAGGCATAAAACTACTCTGATAGGTTGCTGATTGTACAATGAAGGAATCAATGGGATTGAAAATTAGATACATTTTAGAATAGTCCCATCCACAAAATCAGCTTTACATGAAAGCCTGCTCTAATATTACAAAAATGATTTTCCAAATCTTTGAAGAAAGATTTGATTTGATGCCAAATAAGTGTTAATGGCTGAATATGCTTTACACGTCGCCTGTGTCCTTTTATATGGAAAAAGGACCACATCCTTTTTTTTCCCAATTAAGTTAGTAGAATTCAGCTGCCAGCAACATCAAGAATGTTTTGATGGGTTCATTGCTGCCAATCCATCTTACTGTTACTATATGGGAAGGATGCCCACACCAACTCTTGGCACAGTGAAGTTAAGTATTCATAAACAATAAATGTGTTGACTATATGGAAGCATGTTACATTGTCTTGACAGAATCAATAATCTCAGAAATAATCAGGCTCAATTTAGCATTAACTACAAAAAGCAGGAATTTATGTCACACTTACTGACTGTGACTACAAATTGTGTGTTTTTTGAGCAAAATAGGATGTATCTGCAAATAGACAAATATCTTTGATGAAATGATTCACTTCCGTATTGTCCTGTTGACAGCATCACCTCTCACTCGCACACACAGACTCACTCGCACACACAGACTCACTCGCACACACAGACACACACACAGACATACACATCTATGAGGTGAATCATGTCATCCAAGATCTTTGTCTATTTGCAGATACATTCTACTTGTTCAAAAAATACGCAATTTGTAGTAATAGTCGTTTAGTGCGGGATTTTATAAGTTCCTGCTTTCAGCCTAAAAACAGCCTGATTCCAGGTTAGAACTTGGATATCGGGGGCAAACTCTCCACTGGATGGAGTCATACCTTGCAGATAGGAAGGTAGTTGTGGTTGTTGGAGATCAGTCACCTAAGATCCAAAACATCTCTGCAGGAGTTCCTCGGCTCCTTCGTCAATGACATTCCCTCCATCATAAGGTCAGAAGTGGGGATGTTTGCCAATGACTGCACAATATTCAGCACCATTCTTGACTCCTCAGATACTGAAGCAGTCCATGTCTAAATGCACAAGATCTGGACAATATCCAGGCTTAGGCTGACAATTGTTAAGTAATATTCACCCACACAAATGCTAGGCTATGGCCATCACCAACAAGAAACCATCTAACCACCACCCCTTGACGTGCAATGGTGTTACATCACTAATTCCCCCACTACCAACATCCTGGGAGTTACCACTGACCAGAAACTCAACTGGAGTTGCCACAAACACGGTGGCATAAAGAGCAGGTCAGCGGCTAGGAATTTGGCAAGTAACTCATCTGCTGACTCTACAAAGCCTGTTCACCATCTACATGGCACAAGTTAGGAGTGTGATGGAATACTCCCCACTTGCCTTGGATGGGTGCAGCTCCAACAACGCTCCAGAAACTTGATACCATCCAAGATTGTAGATCATAGAATCCCTACAGTGTAGAAATAGCCCTTTTTGGCCCAACAGGTCCACACTGATCCTCAGAGCATCCCACCCAATCCCATCCCCCTATAACCCACCTAATTTACATAACCCTGAACACTACAAGCAATTTAGCATAGCCTATCCACCTATTCTGCATATCTTTGGACTGTGGGAGGAAACTGAATCACCAGGAGGAAAGGCACACAGACACGGGGAGAATGTGTAAACTACACAGGGGCAGTTGCCCGAGGGTGGAATCGAACCCAGGTTCCTGGCGCTGTGAGGCAGCAGTGTTAACCACTGATCCACCATGCCTCATAAGATAAAGCAACATGCTTGATTGGCACTGCATCCACTCCCTCCTTCATTGAGACTCAGTAATAGCAGTGTGTGCCATCAAGATGCACTGCAGAAATTCGCGAAGGTCCTCAGACAGCACTTTCCAAACTCATGACCACTTCCATCTAGAAGGACAAGGGCAGCAAATACATGGGAACACCACCTTCAATTTCTCCTCCAAGCCACTCCCCAACCTGACTTGGAAATATTGCCATTCCTTCACTGCTGAATCAATATCCTGCAATTCCCTCCCTAAGGGCATTGTGGGTCAACCCACAGCAGATGGACTGCAGTAGTTCAAGAAGGTAGTTCACCACCACCTTCTCAAGGGCATCTGGGGATAAGCAAATGCTGCTTAGCCAGCAATGCCCCTTCCCAGAGAAATATTTAAAAAAGCCAAGAACTGACATTTTAATTTGCTGTTTGACTGTCATCACGGAGGACAAGATGAAGGCAAGTTAGCTCTTCATTTTGCTAACAGGGACCTAGAAATCCTCATGGAGAGGGTGGTTGTAGAGAGCTGTCCTTTTCCCTGCAAACTGCTCAAAAAATTCATGTCACCAGCCTGAACAGATCAGTTTGTCGATGCAATTGACTCTTGATACTGCAACTCACAGCTCAAGGAACTATGAAGAACTCAACATGACGGTGTACTCCTCCGGCTCTGTGTAAGAAGCTCAGAACAATTGCTGTGCCTGAGACTTGAACATGTGCAGAAATGTCTCTAGCTACAGTTCCTATGAAGCATTCCCATGACAGAATATTGTGGGTAGCACATACAGAGAGATGGTCACTCAACAGACAGGGAGGAAATGGAAGATCACCGGGCAGTAAGAGGATTTGACAGGCAGTTTGGGAGTTCCCAGTGACCATTCACTGCAAAACAGTGTACCACTTTGGATTCTGGAGGAATAGCCTCTGAGAACAGCAGAAACAGTCAGATTTAGTGCACTATGGGTGGCTCTGCTACATGGGAGAGGAGGAAATAAATGTGGAAATGCTATAACAATAAGGTTTCAACTGTATTGGGAATAGGTAACATTTCTACGACTGCAAATGAGACTTCCGGATGTTATGTTGCCTCCTAGATGCTAGGGCTAAATATGCAGCTACAATACATTCTAGAGAGAGGGAAGGTGAACAGCCAATTGTCATGGTACACATCAGTGCTAACAAAATAGGCTTTAAAGAAAAGGGATGAGTCCAAAAAGCAGAATATGGGGAGTTAGGGAGCAAATCAAAAGACCTCAAACATGGTGATGTCAGGATTGTTACCAGTGTCACATGCTAGTAAGCAGACTCAGGAGCACAACAAGCACATCACTAACATGTCTCTGCACTCAGCCTAGGAAAAAACATCCCAGATCTCTGGTACTCAAGACTGTGGAAGATCAGGCATTTGCTCCTACGCAGGCAGAGGGTGATTCTATTTTCTTAGCCATTAATGACTTCACGAAAAATGTACAAACACTCAGGAACAGCAAGCAAGTTTGCCAGACAGTTGGCAAACTGGATCAAAAAGTTGAAGTCCACCAATGTTATCGTTCAATACTTGCTGGCTCTGACCTGTGTGTGTGTAGATGTCTCCATAGAATAGTTGGCTATCAACTTGTAGTCCCAGGTTCAAAACACAATATCTGCCAGATATGCACATAAACCTGCACTCCATTGCTGTGGCCACTGGTGCGAAGTTTGCAAGGTGGTCGAGGGATCTTGACCTTACTCCAGATCTATCTCTGTTAGGGTTGTGCAAGCCAGCATCCGTAAGATGAGCAGCAAAAGAAGACCCTTAAAAGTTTCCTGTCCAAACAATCTAAAGGTGTCCAGCTCTGCTATATTTGTGATGCTGAGGGAGCCAGACAAGCCATTCTAGCAGGACAGGGTCTTCTAGATGCAAATATCACTGGGGATCATCACTCTAGTTTTCCAGACCAACAGATCCACTTATAGAATTTCCTCCATCCCTGCTGTGGACTTCAGGAGTACACTTAGAAATAGTGGGAGGGAAAGGAAAAAAGAAACCTACTAACAGTGCATTGCTGGTCTGGGTGACACTGCATTTTTTTCAAATGTTGTTGTGTGTAAATATTTAATTATACCCTCAATTTGTTCTAGTCTCTTTGTAGCTGTTGAACCTGGTGAAAATTCAACCATTTGAGAAATGAGTAAGATCATGGAATCAGAAATTCCACGTATCTCTATGGAGCATTTCATTCTACCTTTTTTTTTTCAAAGGAGCACATTGCCATTAAAGGCTGGGATGTATACAATGTGAAGTATACAGCTTCACTCTCCCTCAGAGGGCAGTGGCCTACTGACAGAAGCTACACAAAGCACTGCTTCTCAGGTTAAATGCTGTCCTACAGGACGAAATTTCAGGGCACATTAGCATCTCTTCAAACTCTGAAATGTAAAGACTAACCAATGATGGAAGGCTGAAAAGGAGATGCCTCAGCATTGCTCCTAATGTGCTACTTTTATCATGCGTAACACCTAGATAAGATATGCTTACTGAGTCATAAAAGCTACTTTTAAACTCAGCACTATGTAATGTTGTCTTTACTCTCTGACGGCTGCTTTCAACTGAGTGGTGAGGAAGACCTCTAACGTACACATAGTTTAAGATCTGATTAACCCATGGTACCGTGCATACATTCAAATGGAGAAGTAAACACAATCAGCAACAGAAAATTTCAAGTAGTGCAAAAATAATCAGGTTCACTGACAGGGGGATGCTTTCCACCTAACCAATGGAAAATAACACAATGAAAGGAAGTCCAAACCCAGCTCGTTCACCCTGAAAGCTTGTTCCAACTAGGTTCTATCAGGTTTCTTGTGCTTGGCAGTGTGCAGCTCTATCAAAGTCTCTCAGATATCCCTCCTGGTCAAAGTCCTCATCAGAGAATTGCTCCCAATCCCCCAGGTCCTCCCTTTGTCACCTCTGATTGTGAAGGGCCCACCATGCTAATAATATGATCCAGAATACTTTTTTCTGGAGTATACCACAAGGCCCAGCCAGATCCATGATCTTACATCACTTCTCAAATGACAGAACCTTCACCAGGTCTGGTTCAGACATCTTAAGGAGGCCAGTGGTCTGTTCTGCTATAGTCCAGGTTGAAGCATGGGGCAGCACTGTACCTGTCAATCAAAGGCTCTTGTAAAGTTGTCATCAGCCATGTTTAGCCAGGTCTCTCAGCAATATTGTTTGTCGCCTGTAATAGCCTAAAGACCTTGGAAGGAGGCAAGGGGGAGGTGAGGGAGGTGATGATCCGGTGGTATTATCACTGAACTGTTAATCCAGAGACCCAGTTAATGTCTGGGGTCCCAGTTTCGAATCCTGCCTTGGCAGATAATGGAATTTGAACTCAATTAAAAAAAATCAAATCTGAAGTTAAGGCTCTCATGATGACCATGAATCCATTGCCAATTGCTGGAAAACCCATCTGGTTCACTAATGTCCTTTAGGGAAGTAAATTTGCTATCCTTACCTGGTCTGGCCTAGATGCGAGTCCAGACCCACAGCTAATGGTTAACTCTTAACTGCCCTCTGGAATGGACAATAAACGTAGGCCTAGCTAGTGACACGTGCATCCCATGGCTGAATTTTTTAATAAAATTTCTCCGCTGTGAACACATCATGGCAATTCCCAGATATCTGGTATTCTTCTGAAATTTGGCACTGATAGCCACAGATAAGTAGCACATCAATGGCATGGAACACTTTTTTTTCTTCCTGACAAGCATTTCAGGTTAGTCACAGGGAACTCTCAAAGCAGCATGCAGACTCTAATGCCCTGTGCCTGAAGAAAGGCAGAAATGTTGAAGAATCCCACAGAGAAAATAATTGGTGTTATCTGGAGAAAATGGCATTGATGAATTCCTGGATGCACTTACGTATTGAGGATGAAGATATGCTCCACAGGACCCCAGGTGTTTCTTGGACAGAGACTCTGATATTAAAAGGTCAGCTACCATGACAAGATAGACACCCATTCTTTTGAGTGCAAGTCCTGCTCTGGTAGATGACAATGTGGTGATGATGACCTGTGACATCCTTAGTCTCCACTTGCACTAGTTGTCTGAGAGCTGTTGATAATGATAGCAAGTCTGGTAGATACTCATTTGGCTCCTTGGGGGATCTTCACCAGCTGCCTCACCTTCTGGAAGGTGTGCAGCTGCCGTTTGGACGTTCCTGTTCTTGTTAGTCTTGGGGACAACATTGCAATTTGCTGTCATCTTCATTGTCATCTGATTTGCAATAAGGCCAAAAGGAATCTCCCATACAGTGATTCCATCTCAGATGTAAGCCAATTACCTATGGGGAATGTTGGAATTGTCAGAATCCCGTAAATGTACTGCTGATTCCAGTGATTCATGTAAGGAATGACATCGTTAGAATACAGGAGTTGAAAATTATTTAAATTGAGACACTAAAAAAACCTATAGAACAGGGATTTTGAAGTTCTTGTCCATGAATTTCAAAGTTAGGATCCAAGTTCAGGTAATAGGGAAGGTAAATTGATGTTGGCTTTTGTCAAAGGGAGTGGAGTACAAAATTAATGCTCAAACTATACAAGGCACTAATTAGTTCATATGGAATACCATAAACAGTTTTGTTTTTTTTTATCTAAGGAGAGATATTGGCATTGGAGGCAGTTCAGATAAGCTTCACAAGGTAGAAGAGACTGTCTTATGAGGAGAGTCAATGGGTTAAGTAGATTGGGCTGGTACTCACTGGAATTTAGAACGACAGGTGGCCTTAATTAAAAATACAAAATGGTTGGGGCCCTTGACAGGATAAATGTGAAAAGGCTGTTTCCACATGTGGGACAGTCCAGGACCAGAGGGCATAATCTCACAATAAAGGGGTGCACATTTTTAGACCAAGATGAGGAGGAATGTCTTCTGAGGGCAGTGAACCTCTAGAATTCTTTACCACTGAGGGGTATCAAGGCTGGTTTGTTAAGTATAGTCAAGGCTGGGAGATATTTAATCAGTAAGGGTATCAAAGGTTATAGGAAAAAGGGTAGGAAGGTAGAGTTAAAAATTCAGATCAGCTATGATCTCATTGAATGGTGCAGTAGACTCAAAGGGGTGAATGACCTGCTTCGACTCCTACATCTTATTGGCTTATTCCCTGATAGTGTCCAGAGGAGGCTTTACAAGGAAGCCATTGTCATGCATCATGCAGATCCATGAAGTTAACAGTATATTGGAGGAATACAATGCACCCACATGATAGCTACCACTGCCACAAAATGCCACCCTCGACATCACAAACCATGACCTTGCATACATATAATTCCATGTAAAAATGTGGCCACTCCCAAGTCAGTGTAAAGCATGGAAACAGACACTTCAGTCTAACTCGTCCATGCCGACCAGATGTCCTAAATTAATCTAGTCCTGTTTGCCAGCATTTGGCCCATATCCCTCTAAACCCTTCCTTTTAATGTACCCATCCAGATTCCCTTTAAATATTGTAATTGTGCTGGCCTCTACCACCAGCGCTGGCAACTCATTCTCTACACGCACTACCCTCTGCGTAAAAATGTTGCTCCTTAGGTCCCTTTTATATCATTCCCATCTCACCTTAAACCCATGCCCTCTAGTTTTGGACTCCCCTACCCTGGGGAAAAAGATCTTGGCTATTCACCCTATCCATGCCCCTCATGATTTTATAAACCTCTATAAAGTTGTCCCTCAGCCTCAACTCCAGGGAAAATAGCCCCAGCCTACTCAGCCTCTCCCTATAGCTCAAACCCTCCAACCCTGGCAACATCCTTGTAAATCTTTTCTGAACCCTTTCAAGTTTCACAACCTCTTTTCTATAGCAGGGAGAGTAGAACTGAACGCAGTATTCCAAAAGTGGCCTAACCAATATCCTGTACAGCTGCAACATGACCTCCCAACTATTGTCTTCCAGTATCAGGTTTGAAAAATGTTGATAAAGCGAACCTAAGTGAGACTTTTATTAACAACTGCATGAATTTGAATCTGCTGACATGAAAAGGGGTTAATTGATGTAAAATATATAATGGTCACAGTTGCTTGAGACCATAACTCTTAATGTTCATTCTTGCAAAAGGAATAGCATGTTAACTTTCAATAAATTTAAGTCCAGTTTGATGCCAGATTGCTGAATCAGTAATGAGTTTGGTGTAAAGATAAAGTGTCAGCTTCTTGCCCTTGCTGTTAACCTGGAGGTTTCACCTGAAATGAATAAACCCCACCATCTTTCATGTTCCCTTTTGAGTTGCTGTCCCTGCATTGGGATCACCATTAAATTTCTGCCTATTTTCATTCATACCCTTTCTATAGCTCTTTCCATCCCCATGGGCATATGGTTTTGTGAGTTGCCATACTCTTGTTGGCTATACACTATCCTCCTGCAGAGGCCAGCATAATTGTGACTTGAGAACAGACCTCTCCTGCATTATTGTGTCCCCTCCTATGTCATATGATCTTCTACCCTTCTATTTTGAATTGGCCCTTTCATTGTAATTGTTCTCAGATCCTCAGTAAAGCCCACACTAGATTTGGGTTTTTCACATTCCCCAAGACTCCATGGACTGCTCCCTGCTAAGCCACACAATTGTCAATGACCAAACACCTGGCACTGACTTTGTATGACAGTCCCGACAGACAGCCCAAATCCCAGATGAGTATATCCATAGCACCCAACTGATGTACCTGTAATCCCTGGGTTAACTGTAGGTAGGACCAAGTGCCTGACTGATCGTGGTCAATACCCTGCAGTGAGAAGAGTGCCTTGACTGGCTATGGCAGGGACACCCCTCCCCTGCCACCACGGCCATGAATGTAGTACCCACGAACTAACTAAGGGCTGGTCTTCTTACTTTCAGATGTAGCCATTTGCTCAAACACCATGCAGTGTTTGCTACATAGTATAGGTTTGACATTAACCTAGCACGATGCTGTACAACATGTCTGCTCTATTCACTGTTTAGTACACTGTTCTACATGCCTGACTCTGTCTCTCTCTTTGTGCTTAAAAATCAATACAAACCAGGCAGCCTGGCAGTCCTCCAAACTATGCTACGAAAATAAGCTAAAAGCCACAAGGTACACTGTGTAGATGCATGATGTGTATGTGTAACTGCAAGCAAAGTGACCTTGCAGACAGTCATGAGACCCTGAGCTCTGTAGTGAAATCCTGAAGAATTGAAGCGGTGGATGAATTTGTCCAAAAGCAATGATAATTACACAGTGAGGCTGCTACTTTTCTGTGGAAATCGATGTTGTCCAGGGAGCATGCAGGGAATTGCAGAGAGGACAGAGGTGTCTGAAGACCTGGAGAAGGCAGAAGTGAACTGCTCTATCGTGTCAGGAGTTTGTGCTGTGTAGTTTCTCTGCAAAGAAGGGGAGAATTGGGAGCTGATTGGAAATATGAGATTAGCTGCTAATGACATACAAATATAGAAATAAGGTAGTTCTACTCATGAGCGAAATTCTAAACCTTAAACTGTTTCCTTAAGGAAAAGATCAAATTGTTTCTCCAGGTTAAGAATCTGATTTTTTTTTTCCTTTTCACTCTATATTTTCCCAACTTTCTTGCCACTTCTCATGCCCCTGAAAGCAGTAGAAAATTTTGGTCCACTATTTTTTTCTAAGATGCAGGAAAGAAGACTTTTCAGGATTTGCATCATTTGTGCTTCTCCTCCAATGCACTGCTTTACTGATGGGGTGTGGGGGGTGGGGATGGTGGTGGTTGGTGATTACTTCTTAACTAGTATTCTTTTTTACAAATAATTTTATTCACATCTCTTCCCAAACATTTTAAACAATTTTAATAATGCTTGTTTGCTTAGCATAGCAATTTAAAGCTTCCATTAACTTCTCAGCTCATAGTCTCATAACAGTCTATGTATCACAGGTATAATTATTTAACTAATGGCTCTGTATGCTCTCAAATGAATACCAAATATTCAAGATACGCTTAATTTTGTGGCTGGAATTCTTTTCTTCCTTCTCCTTTAGATGGCTGTGCATTTAAAATATTGAAGATTCTTTTAGGATATCAGCACAGTTGCATATTATGAGAAGATGGTGCCTGCCACTAATGCTATTTGCATAGTGCAACTAATTAAAACTTTCAGATACCCACTTTTCTCAAACATAGAAATTCACCATTCCTCTCAGGAATTCCTTTGGTGGTGAGGGTTGGGGGTGTGATATCTATTTGCCATATCTAGGCATTTTCATTCATAGAACATAGAACAGTACAGCACATTACAGGCCCTTCGGCCCACGATGTTGTGCCAACCGATTATCCTACTCTAAGATCAAAACTAACCTGCATACCCTTCATTTTACTATCATCCATGTGCCTATCCAAGAGTTGCTTAAATATCCCTAATGTATTTGACTCTACTACCACCTCTGGCAGTGCATTCCACGCACCCACAACTCTCTGTGTAAAGAACCTACCTCTGATATCTCCCCTATACCTTCCCCTAATCACCTTAAAATTATGCCCCCTCGTGATATTCATTTCCGCCCTGGGAAAATGTCTCTGGCTATCCAGTGTATCTATGCCTCCCATCATCTTGTACACCTCTATCAAGTCACTTCTCATCCTTCTTCACTCCAATGAGAAAAACTCTAGCTCCCTCAACCCTTCCTCATAAGACCTGCCCTCCAGTCCAGGCAACATCCTGGTAAATCTCGTCTACACCCTCTCTAAAGCTTCCACATCCTTCCTATAATGAGGCAACCAGAACTGAGCACAATATTCCAAGTGTGGTCTGACCAGGGTTTTATAGAGCTGCAGCATTATCTCGCAGCTCTTAAACTCAATCCCTCTGCCAATGAAAGCCAACACACCATACGCCTTCTTAACAACCCTATCAACTTGGGTGGCAACTTTGAGGGATCTATGGACGTGGACCCCAAGATCCCTCTGTTTCTACACACTGCCAAAAATCCTGCCATTAACCCTGTATCCTGCATTCAAATTCTACTATCACTCTCTGTCTTCTTTTGGACAGCCATTTCTGTATCCAGACAGCCAAATTTCCCTGAATCCATGCCTCCTTACTTTCTGAACGAGCCTACCATGGGGAACATTATCAAATGCCTTGCTAAAATCCATATACACCACATCCACTGCTCTACCTTCATCAATGCGTTTTGTCACATCCTCAAAGAATTCAATAAGGCTTATGAGGTATGACCTGCCCCTCACAAAGCCATGCTGACTATTTCTAATTAAATTGTGCTTTTCCAAATAATCATAAATACTATCTCTCAGAATCCTCTCCAATAATTTGCCCACCACAGAAGTAAGACTGACCGGTCTGTAATTTCCAGGATTATCCTTATTCCCTTTCTTGAACAAGGGAATAACATTTGCCACCCTCTAATCATCTGGTACTACTCCAGTGGACAGTGAGGATGCAAAGATCATTGCCAAAGGTGCAGCAATCTCTTCCTTTGCTTCCCATTGAAACCTTGGGTATATCCCGTCTGGCCCAGGGGACTTATCTATCCTCATGTTTTTCAAAGTTTCTAGCACATCCTCCTTCCTAACATCAACCTGTTCGAGCATATCAGCCTGTTTCACCCTGTCCTCACAAACGACAAGGTCCCTCTCACTAGTGAATACTGAAGTAAAGTTTTCATTAAGGACCTCCTCCACCTCCTCTGACTCCAGGCACAAGTTCCCCCCACTATCCCTGATTGGCCCTACCCTCACTCTGGCCATCCTCTTGTTCCTGACATAAGTATAGAATGCCTTGGGGTTTTCCTTAATCCTACCCGCATAGGCTTTTTCATGCCCTCTTCTAGCTCTTCTAAGTCCATTCTTCAGTTCCTTCCTGGCTACCTTGTAACCCTCTACAGCCCTGTCTGATCCTTGCTTCCTCAACCTTAAGTAAACTTCTTCTTCCTCTTGACCAGATGTTCCACATGTCTAATCATCCAAGGTTCCTTCACCTTACCATCCTTTCCTTGCCTCAGTGAGACAAACCTATTCAGCACTCACAGCAAGTGCTCTCTAAATAACCTCGACATTTCTGTCGCGCATTTCCCTGAGAACATCTATTCCCAATTTATGCTCCGCAGTTCCTGCTTAATAGCATTGTAATTTCCCCTCCCCCAACTGAATTCTTTCCCATACCGTCTGCTCCTATCCCTCTCCATGACTATAGTAAAGGTCAGGGAGTTGTGAGCACTATCACCAAAATGCTCTTTCACCGAGGACATCTGGCCTGGTTCGTTGCCAAGCACCAAATCCAAAATGGCCTTCCCTCTAGTTGCCCTATCTACATATTGAGTCTTAAAAATATTTGAAGACTCTGTATCTGCGGCCTTTTGAGTAAGGGAATTCCAATGACAGTAAGCCCTCAGAAAAAAAATGTTTCTTCATCTCTGCTTTAAAGCATAAGAAATAGGAGCAGGAGTAGGCCATCAGGCCCCTCGAGTCTGCTCTACCATTCAATAAGATCATGGCTAATCTTTTTGTGGACTAAGCTCCACTTACCTGGCCACTCACCATAAAACTTAATTCCTTTACTGTTCAAAAATCTATCTATCTTTGCCTTCAAAAACATTCAACAAAGTAGCCTCAACTGCTTCTCCGGGAAGGAGTTCCACTGATTAACAACCCTTTGGGAGAAGTTCCTTCTCAACTCAGTCCTAAATCTGCTCCCTCTTATTTTGAGGCTATGCCCTTTAGTTCTAATTTCATTTGCCAGTGGAAACAACCTCCCTTGATTCTGTCTTGTCTAATGCCTTCATAAATTTCTGTTTCTAAAAGAATCCCCCCTCATTCTTCTAAATTCCATTGAATATAGTCCCAGTCTACTTAATCTCTTCTCATAAACCCTTTGAACGCTGGAATGAACCTAGTGAACATCCTCTACATCCCCTCCAGTGCCAGTATACCGTTTCTCATGTAAGGAGACCAAAACTGTACACAGTAATTCACGTGTGCCCTCACCAGCACCCTATTCAGTTACTTTCATGAGGTCCTGGCCCCTCTATCTCTCCTTGGTTGCTGCTCACGTCCCTTCACCCACTGGAACTCTTGCTGCTGACCTCTCTCTTGCAAGGTCCTGGCCTCTCAATGTCCTGGCTTCCAATAGTTTTAAATGGGTGCCCCTTAGTTTTTGAAGTATAATCTGTAGTTCTAGATTCTCCCACGAAAGGAAATATCCTTTCAACATCGACACAGTAAAGTCCCCTCAGGATCTTGTATGTTTCAATCATTCTGTTTCTTATTGGTCTGGAAAACTCTCCATGGTCTTTACAAGCACTTTCAATATTTTTCATTACTTCAAGCTTCTAGGGGAAGGCTTAGTATTATTTTTGCTACTGCAATCTTTTTAACTGTCTGCTGCATTCACAGAAGCCTACTGCCTCTGTATGGTTTCAAGCAAATGTCAAATATTCAAGCTCCATTTAATTTTGTTGCGGGAATATTTTCTTCCTCCTTCAAATACTTGTGTATTTTGAAGCATTGAAGATTCTTTTAGGATATCAACACAGTTGCATATCATGAGAAAGCGGTGCCTGCCACTGATGCCATTTGCACAGTGCAACTAAATCAAATCTTCAGTGGGCCATTGCTTGTCATCTTGTAATTTTGATTTCAAAAAGAAATGTCTGGAATGTCCAGGTAGATTCAATCCTCCTTGCTGGTATCAATTTAGGCTGCTGATACCATGAAAGGAAGAATCTTCACACGTGTTTTGGCAGAAGTTAGGCTCAATTTTGACAAATGGTAAGAAATTAAATAGTTACAGGTATTTCCCCTATAACGCAATAGTTATGTTCTTTTGTGACCTCGCACTATAGAAAATCATCATAGAAAATCGCATTATAGGGAAATCGCTGTAGAAAATCGCTATATTGTACAGTAGAAAGTTTGTATTATCCATATAGCGTCCACTATTCATCAATCATGTTACAGCCAATTTGCATTCCCGAAACGGACATTATAGCAGAAATACCTGTACACTTAGATCTGTGATACATAGTCTCTCAATAGCCTATGACCTCAATTTAAGATGAACTACAAATTAGTACTTTAGCTACATTCTATTAACATCAAGCACAATCATTGAAGCACTAAACACCCTCTGGTAAACCCAAATGGAACTCATGGGATATGCACAGAGCTCTGGTTAGCTCCTCCCAGGAACAGTTCCTTACATCCTGATGAGTGGAGTTTATCACGTGGTTTCATTTAACCCCTACAGATACTAACTACCTTTATAACAAGTAAAGGTCATAGAAATTAATAAAGTTGCAGGCCACAAGACAAAGATATGATAAGACCAATTGATGGTAAAATTGGATAAGTCAAATCCCAGTGTGAAATGTGGTTTGTATGACGATGCTCTGGTTTTAAGAGGTGTACTTTGTCCTTTTTTTTGAAAAGAGGTTTTAAGGCAGCTGCTGAGCTGGCGATATAAACCCCATAAAGGAAAGAGTTTGAGAGGCCTTGTCTTTTTTCCTGAAGTAGGAAAAATGGAAGCAGCCTGATTAGGTGGGGCAAGCTCCTACAGAACCAGGATTTTTAGTTATTTTTCAGCAGTAGCAGCTGTTGCTGGGTTTGCAAGCTGCAGTACTTCTTTCCCTGCTACTGGGTTTTCTCTTGATGTTTTTTCTCTTGGACTGGAGAATTGCCTGTGAGACAATCTACTTTCTTGAATTTGCCTTTATCCAGGGTGCATTGTGGAATGTTACTATGTTGCAACAGTTACTGTTTAGTAGTTAACTAATCTATTGTTCTGTTAAGTTTTCCAATACGGTTGTTTATTCCAATCTCTTCTTTTGTATTTCAACTATAGTGTATGAATAAAGTGTGCTTTGCTTCAAATCTGGTAGCTTGACCAATCAAATTGCACCTGAAACAGAATGCCTGGCATTTGCCTTTCAAAATAAGAAAGTTAGGATCTAGGCTACCTTAATATATTTTGAGGGGGTTTGGTCTGGTCATAGAGATATACAGCACGGAAACAAACCCTTTGGTCCAACTCATCCATGCCGACCAAATACTCCAAATTAATCTAGTCCCATTTACCAGTATTTGCTTAATATCCGTTTCAAACCCTTCCTATTCATATACCCATCCAGATGCCTTTTAAATGTTGTAATTGTACCAGTCCCCACCACTTCCTTTGGCAGTTCATTCCATAAACACACCACCCTCTGCGTTGAAAATGTTGCCCCTTAGGTCTGCTTTAAATTTTTTCCCTCTTACCTTTTGGACTTCCCTACTCTGGGGAAAAGACCTTGGCTATTCACACCCGTCATGATATCAACCTTTACAAGGACATTCCTCAGCCTCACCTGTTCAGTCTTTCCCTATAGCTCAAACCCTCCAATCCTAGCAACATGCTTATAAATCTTTTCTGAACACTTCCGAGTTTCACAACCTCTTTCCCATAGCAGGGAGACCAGAATTGAACACAGTATTCCAAAAGTGGCCTAACCAATATCCTGTACAGCTGCAACATTACGTCTCAACTCCTATACTCGATGCACTGACCAATAAAGGCAAGCATACCAAACGCCCACGACACTTGATACATTTTATTTTTCATTTTGTTTACTTTGGAGACATATTCACAAGCTTCCAAGATACTTAAACAAAATAACAATTTTATAAAAACTACACTAAACATTAACTATTGAAAGATGTACTTAGAAAAGCATCAGATTTATCACTTATAACTCATCTTTACCCTGAAACATTCAGACATCAGTTAAGAATTACTGCCACTGCCAAGCTAAAACTTCTGGCTCAGGTAGGACAGCTGTAATCAAGTTTCTTTGTGAAAATCATTGCACATTCACTAGTCATTTTTCTCAGTTAATGTTACTCCTGGGTTCCTTAAATCAAACTGCTAACTCGTCCCACTAATAGTTATAGTGGGCTCCCTACACAAATGTCTTGAACAGGCTTTTTGGATGTCTTCCTTTTTGTAGCACCCTTACAGCCCTCTGCTTCTGCAGCTTTCTTCTTACTGACTTCTAAACACCCCAGGACCCTCCTCGACCCTGACTTCTTAGAGACTACAATAACAGCACCTCTGGTATAGGTCTCCTTCCTGTGCATGAAGCTATTTGTTTCCTCGTATCTCTCCTCACAAAACTCAAGTCAACAAACATGTGATTAATTATCTCCCCAAGTGGCTCAATGCTTAAATTAACTTACTGGAGATCTTGACAGATTTCCCTCTCCACCTTGTATGACAAAGAAAAGCTGCTTCGAATAGGTATTCATTTCTAGAATAGATAATATTGCCCCCGCAATGTCCATCCAGTGGGGCATGAAGGTAATTGTGCCTCATTGTTGGAAAATAGAGAAATTGCTTATCCATGATATATAAGTCAAAGCAGTAACATGTACCCATTTATTTACCTCCTGGTTCCTGGTATGTCGCAGTGTCTGATCTTCTAGCTCTAGCTCTGGGAGTATCTTTTCCATCTGAAATGGGTTTCAAAAGAAGTGAAGTTAGCATTAGGCAAGGCATATAGTAGATTTCCACACTACTTTTTATTGTTCAATATTGTAATCTATTTTAAATACAATTACTTGCATCCATTACATAAATAATGGGTCAAATTTTTAACTTGCCACTTGGGCATAAAGGTGGCAATTACAAACAATAAAATTGAAATGAAAATTAAATAATTTTACCTTAATTATCTATCCACAGCACCACTTTTGCACAAAAATCTACTCCAATATTACAAACTATTTCTAACTGTTCACAAGATATAGTTTGATCCTGAACAAGTATATGAACAGCTGAACGCATTGTCCCTGGTAGCTTAGATGCTTTTTTAATTAAATTGTTCAAAGATGATTTACACATACTTTAGAGCAGGTAAGGCTTGAACCCAGGCCTTGTAGCTCTGTTTAGGGCACTGCCAACTGCACCACAAGAGTCCCTTGTACACTGAGAACATAAGCCAGGTCCTATTGTTTTCTCCACTTGGTTAGATGAAATAAGAGCAGTTGCCAACTAGGTCCAGGTTTCAAACTTGATGGGGAAGTGCTCAGGAGGAGATAAAATACTTCTTCCAGACTAAGGCAGCTCCCTGCCTTCTCTTCATCTACATCTACCTACTGTTACCACAGCTGTTTCCATCTCCACCAATTCCTATTGTCACATTCTGCACACACCCCCTCCCCAAATTGCATTTGTTACTTCCCCCACCTTTCATATCTCTGCAATTTGAAATACATTCATAGCACTCTAACCTTATATGCATATCTTCAAACCACTTTCCTAGGCCACAACTAATACACTCAAATCTTCTTTATTGTACAAAAATTCACACTATGTGAGAGCAGAAGTTCTGAGCAAGTAAGACCATATGTCAGCACTGGGGGAGCAGATGCCTGTCAATGCGGATAGAGGATCTTGAAATTAACAAGGGTGCAAGTCACAAATCATGGTTTCAACAGACCTTACACTTATGCCTTTTCTTCACTGCTACATTTGCTTGTACACCTTGCATAACTTAAATTGCTTTGAGTAATCATATTCTTGTCAGATGGAAACTACTTCTCTCCAATGCCTGTCCAGTGGCTTATATAAAGGACAAAGAGCAGCACCTCCTTAAATATAGTTGACTGGAGAAGAGACCACTTGTAATCATTTAAAGCACTAACATATGCACTTTTTAAAGTTCTGATTCATGTCAACTTTCAGTATCTACTACCTTAGCTCTATATTTGAGTTGTTTCAATAGTGTATTTGGTGGGATATAATAAAATACTCTACGAGTTAAGTGATACTAATTAACAATTTTATTGGTTGTTTTGTGTATAAAACAGTGAATATATTACATGGCGAATTTATTGAGATAAATATAGGCATATACATTAGCAGTAAACATGTGTATATAG
The DNA here is from genome assembly GCF_021869965.1 of Rhincodon typus. NCBI lineage: Eukaryota > Metazoa > Chordata > Chondrichthyes > Orectolobiformes > Rhincodontidae > Rhincodon > Rhincodon typus. Next base: position 31,867,039 of record NC_063355.1, read on the forward strand.
CAGTCAAAGCAGTATAATCTACTTTAATTTGCATGTCTTTAATACAGCTATGAGTGGATCTGTTAGCTTAATCTACTTTAGACATGCTCAATAAGTTTCATTGCCTCCTGCTCAACTGGGACTCCGATTTACAACGGCTGGTCTGGAGAACCCTAAGTTCCTGGCCTCATTCGCAATCCCAGACCAAGGTGAAGTCCTATGGGGCAATGTCCCCAATATTAATACTCATTTGAATCAAAGATGGCATGCTGTATCATCATTCTGTGGTACTTTCTCAGACATTCCAATACACAGAAAAACACCTTCAGGTAGATCCATGTGGTGGCCAAATAGGACAATTCACACAACAGTGCAGTATCACATGGTCATTCTTCAGTCAAAAGAAGCAGCTTTCACATTCGGCCTATTTCCCATGTACTTTTCCACTTTATTCAATTGCTTGTTGTTGTGTCCAATTAACCCTTAACAATTAATCCTTGATCTGGTTTGAACATAATTTTTAATTTTTTAATTTTTTAATTTTTTAATTTTAATTTTTAATTTTAAGAGTATATTTTCAATCTGAAATATGTTCTGGATGAAGTGTAATTAGCATTGTTAGACAAAATTGTTCTCTCTGCTTATATTATTCAGTTTTGAATTCAATAGCAATAACAATAACTCATCAATTACTGCAAGTAATGTCAGATTTTCAAGATGCCATTCTTAGAATCATAGAATCTCTATACTGCAGAAAGAGGCCATTTGGCCTGTCAAGTCTGCACTGGCCCTCAGAGCATCCCGCCCTATCCCTGTGTTGCGAAGTTGGGTACAGTATTTGATGCTTGTAAAATGATAGGGGAAAAGTGCTAGTCCATTTAAAAGATGATGTGTTTTTTCTAGGCTAGGAGATTTAAAAAATATGCAGATGCACAGACAGCTCCTGGAATTGAAACATTGTATCAAAAGGCTGTGTGGTTAACCACCCAGTCAGTAGTTTGTTTATGTAACCAGTTTGAATATCAGCCAATTAATTTAAACCAGGCATTTAGAAACTAAAAACCAATTAAATTTAAATGTGATGGTTTGACAACCTAGGACCAATTCTATTGTAAGAAATTAATAGGTCATCAAGGGTACAAAAGAAGAGGGCATTTGAAAATCAGTGTGAGAGTCAACTGTCATCTGCCAAGTGAACAGCTCTCAGCTTTAAAAGAATGAATCACTGGTTCTCACAGAATTCTTTAAGCTGTCAGAAAACCATCATCTGAACTAAAGGTACAGCAGCACTCATAGCTAATATTCCTGACACAACAATTCGATGGAGAAAGGTGTTCCTGACAGAGGATCAGCAGAGAGGGTGTGGAGCATTCCGGAAGATGTATCCTGGCTGTAATTTGGAGAAATTAAGGTTTAATTTTTTTTTTACTTTAGTTTATATAAATGGGATTTGTATTTATTGGAACAGCATACCGTTAGAATTTTGGTTTATTTGGAATTCGTTAGCAGTTAAGGGGGAATTGTTCGGTTTGTTAGTAGTTCTGTTATTTTGCTCACTGTCAGAGTTAGATAAATAAATTGTTACTTGTTGTTTATAGAGTGAAAGGATTTTATTTTATTTAACCACTCCTTTATAACAGAAGGAAGGTGACAGGCAGGTGATACCACCTTTCATACGTCCTTTAATAGATTTTGACATGAGGCTAGCATCTCTGGGTGTTTTGGTCTTAGTTAAGATCATAAGACCATAAGACATAGGACAGAAATTAGGCCATTTGGCCCATCGAATCTGCTCCGCCATTCAATCATGGCTGATAAGTTTCTCAACCCCATTCTCCCGCTTTCTCCCCATAACCTTTGATCCCCTTGATAATCAAGAACCTATCTATCTCAGTCTTAAATGTGCTCTATGGCTTGGTCTCCACAGCCTTCTGTGGCAGTGAATTCCATTGATTCAAACACTCTCTGGCTGAAGAATTTTCTCCTTATCTCTGTTCTAAAAGGTCTTCCCTTTATTCTAAGGATGTGCCCTCGGGTCCTAGTTTCTCCTACCAATGGAAGCATCTTCCCAACATCCACTTTGTCCAGGCCATTCAGGATTCTGTAAGTTTCAATTAGATCCCCTCTCATCCTTCTAAACTCCAATGAATATAGTCCCAGAGTACTCAAACGTTCCTCATATGTTAAGCTTTCCATTCCTGGGGCCATTCTCGTGAACCTCCTCTGAACCCGCTCCAGGGCCAGTACATCCTTCCTGAGATATGAGGCCCAAAACTGCACACAATACTCCAAATGTGGCCTGACCCGAGCCTTATAAAGCCTCAGTAGTACATCCCTGCTATTATATTCAAGTCCTCTCAAAATAAATGCCAACATTGCATTTGCCTTCCTGACTACTGACTCAACCTGCAAGTTTATTTTGAGAGAATCCTGGACTAGAACTCCCAAGTCTCTTTGGACTTCAGACTTCTGAATTTTCTCCCCATTTAGAAAATAGTCCATGCTTTTATTCTTCTTACCAAAGTGCATGACCTCACACTTTCCCACGTTGTACTTCATCTGCCACTTCTTTGCCCAGTCTCCTAACCTGTCCAGATCCTTCTGCAGCCTCCCTACCTCCTCAGTACTACCTGTCCCTCCACCTATCTTTGTAACGTCTGCAAACTTAGCCAGAATGCCCACAGTTCCTTCATCTAGATCATTAATATAAAGTGAAAAGTTGTGGTCCCAACACTGACCCTTGTGGAACACCACTTGTCACCAGCTGCCATCCTGAGAAAGACCCTTTTGTCCCCACTCTCTGCTTTCTGCCAGACAGACAATCTTCTATCCATGCTAGCACCTTGCCTCTAGCACCATGGGCCCTTATTTTACTCAGCAGCGTTCTGTGTGGCAACTTGTCAAAAGCCTTCATAACATCCATTGGCTCTCCTTGGTCTACCCTGCTCGTTACTTCATCAAAGAATTCCAGCAGATTTATCAGGCATGACCTCCCCTTGATGAAACCATGCTGACTTTGCCCTAGTTTACCATACACTTCCAAACATTCAGAAATCTCATCCTTCACAATGGACTCCAAAATCTTACCCACGACTGAGATTAGGCTAATCGGCCTGTAATTTTCTGTCTTTTGCCTTACTCCCTTTTTAAACAGAAGTGTCAAGGTGAAAGACCTCAGGTGTTTTCATTGTAATAAGGTGGGACACACAAAGTCACAGTGCTGGTGGTTTAAGAGAGGCACTGGGAAAAAGGATGTAGTAAAAGAGGCTAAACCAGTGGGATTATTTGAGGTAGTGAAGGAAATCTCAAGAGAAGTCAATAGCTGCAGGAGAGTGCATAGCCTAGTCATGGGTTTAATGGTAAGATAGTGCTCAATCTCGTCAAAGACTTCACCTCTTTGGGTAAGGTTTACTCAAGTAGAATAGGGGGATTAGGTAAAGAAATAAAATTATTGCGAGATACAGGAGCTGGTCATTTTTTAATAATAAGAGATAACAATATTTGCACTTCTTCTGAAATGCTGCCCAAGACAGTGGTAATCTGTGCAATATGTGGACAGAGAATTAGTGTTCCCCTGTGTAAGATAGGGCTAGAAAGTCCAATCAAGGCTGGGGAAGTGACAATGGGAGTGATTGAAAGAGTGGCTATTCCAGGAATACAGTTTGTTTTTGGAAACAATATATCCGGATCAAAGGTGGGAATGATGCTCATTGCAGCAGAGAGGCAGAAAGAAAACTAGGGAACGGAGGAGTTAGAAGAAAAATAACCTGGAATTTTTCCGGACTGTGCGGTGACAAGATCCTGCAGCCATAAAATAAAACAAGAAGGGAAAACAAAAGAGAAAGTTGAACCAGTTGAGGTCCAGTTAGCTGACTCCCTATTCAATAAAATGGTAAAGGAAAATCCTGAGCAGGTGGAGGATCAGGCAGAGGTGTTTAGTTCTGAAAGATTAATGGACCATACAACAAAAAGATGAGACGGTAAAAGATTTATATTGTAAAGCCGACTCAGAAAAGGAATCAGAGTGTATTCCAGAATGTAATTACCTTAATGATACAATCCTAAGTGGGAAGTGGAGACCTTGGCAGGTTAGTGCAGAGGAGAAATAGGCAGGCGTTCACTAGATTGTGTTGCCAATACAGACAGGAAGTATTGTGGGTAGCACATGTATTACCTGTAGGAAGTCATCTAGGAGTGAGAGAGACTCAAGCTGAGATACAGAAGCATCTATAGGCCTGGATTACAGAAAGATTTGGTTGAATTTTACCGCACTTGTCTTGAGTGTCAGATGTTAAGAAAGCCACAGGCAATAATAAAACCAGTGTCTTTAATGCCAATTCCTGCATTTCAATAACTTTTCATGCGGATTATGATTGATTGTGCAGATCCCCTCCCTAAAACCAAAAGTGGATACCAGTATTTGCTAACCATAATGGATGTGTCTACCAGATTTCTGGAGGCAATTCCATCATGGAATATCAAGGCAAAAACAGTTGTGGAGGTGTTGCTTGCTTTCCTTACCCATTATGGACTACTCAGGGAGATTCAATCAAACTAAGGGTACAATTTTACTGCCAAACTGTTTAAGGAGGTCATGGATAGCTTCAGCATCCAGCACTTTAAATCAAGTTCATATCATCCTGAATCCCAGGGACCATTGGAAAGGTGGCATCATACCCTTAAGACAATGCTGACGGCTTATTGCCAGGATTACTCAAATGATTGGGATAAAGGTATCCTATTTATATTGTTTACTAATAGAGATGCTCCAAATGAATTGATTCAGTTTATTATTTGAATTGATATTCAGATATGAAGTAAGAGGGCCTTTAAAATTAATTAAGGAAAAGTTGATAGATCTGAAGTCAGAGATCTCACAATTGGATTATGTATCTGAGGTGAGAGAAAGATTAGCCAGAGTAGGTGAATTAGCTAGACAACACTTCAAGGTGGCACAGCATCTAGTGAAGCAAGAAGCAAATTAAAAAATCTAAAATTTGTACATTTGCCTGTGGGGATAAAGTATTGATGTAGTTACCAGTGGTAGGAATCCCTTCAAAGCAAGGTTTGGTGGTCCCTGTCAGACTGAGAAGAAGTCAAGTCAGATGAATTATCTAGTAAAGATGCCAGATAGGAAAAAAAAATTATTGGGTATGTCATGTGAACATGCTGAAACCTTAGTATGACAAGGAAAGGGAATTGGAGAAACAGATATTAGTTACTGCCGCTCAGAGTGAGGAATCAAATCCAGATGATTTGGATTTTGATGTGCCTCAGAATAAATTGAATAACAAGGAAGTCTTTAAAAAATGGAATAAGATAGTAAGCTATCTGACTCAGGAACAGAGAATTGAATTGAAAGACTTGTTGCAGTGCTATGAGGACATATGTAGAAATAGAATGGGGAGAACTAATATCATAGTACATAAGGCTGACACAGGGAATGCTGTTCCGATAAAACAACACCCCTACAGGCTTAATCCTCTCAAAGCAGCATAGGTACAGAAGGAAGTGGACGCAATGCTCCAAGACGACATCACTGAGCCAAGTCAGAGTGAGTAGAGTTCGCCGATCGTGTTGGTTCCCAAACCCGATGGTACTCAACGATTCTGCGTAGATTATCGGAAGTCAATGCTGTGATTAAATCAGACTCCTACCCAATTCCAAGGCTGGAGGACTGTGTAGAAAAAGTTGGACAAGCCACTTGCATCACAAAGTTGGACTTAGTTACTGGCAAGTACCTTTGTCACAGACAGCGAAAGATGTTTCTGCATTTGTAACCCCAAATGGGTGTAGCATTGTAAAATAATGCCCTTTAGAATGAAGAATGCACCAGTCACATTGCAAAGACTTATGAACAGAGTTGTGGCAGGATTGACTAATTGTGCCATCTATATAGATGACTTAGTGATCTTTAGCCATTTGTGAAAAGATCACTAAGTCATCTATATAGGTAGCACAATTAGTGATCTGTGGATAAGATCACTTGGCGCATTTGGCAGAGCTTTTTGAGACGCTACAGAAGGCAAAGTTGGTCATAAATTTGAAGGTGCTACGATTTTTGCAACTGAGTGAATTCTACGGGAAATTTGTACCAAGCATTAGTAGCGTGGTGGCATCACTGGCGGATTTGTTGAAGAACACAAAATTTTGGTGGACAGAACAATACCAGAAGGCATTTGAGAATTTAAAAGCAGTGTTAGCCACCGCACCGGTTTTAGCCATGTCAAGTTTCTTGAAACCCTTTAAAGTCGCCATCGACGCGAGCAATGTAGGGGATGGGGCTGTTTTGTTACAGGAGGATGATTGTGGAATTGAAAGGCTATTTGGTTATTTTTCCAAGAACCTCAATATCCACCAGAGAAAATATTCGACTGTTGCAAAAGAATTATTGAGTTTGGTACTGGCCTTACAGCATTTTAATGCTCATGTTGCAAACAATGTATTGGAGATGGTTGTGTACACTGATCGCAGCACGTTGACATTTTTGGAGAGATTTAAGCACAAGAACACCAGACTATTTCATTGGAGTCTTATGTTACAAGCATTTAATTCACAGACTGTACATGTTGCAGGTTGTGAAAATGTTATTGCAGATGCATTATTGCAGGTTTAAAAGGAAAATGTGTACATAAGGTAGGAATGGTAGTGTTCAATGTTACATATGTATATAGAATTAGTATGAAATGTGTAACTCTAGATTAATGACCTGTGGATCTAGTAATAATGGCATTAAGATTTAGAGAAAAATAATAAAGCCATCTTTTCATCATGATGGCTCATTTTTTCTTAAGGGCTGTGATATTGCTAAGTTGGCTAAATTATTTGATGTTTGTAAGATGATAGGGGGAAGAGTGTGTGGTCCCTTTAAAAGATGTGTTTTTTTCTGGGATTGGAGATTTAAAAAAATGTGGTTTTAGGGAGGGGATCTCCACAATCAATCATAATCCGCATGAGCAGAGTTCCTGGAATTGAAGCATTGTATCAAAAGGCTGTGTGGTTAACCACTCCCAGTCAGTAGTTTGTTTAGGTAACCAGTTTGAATATCAGCCAATTAATTTAAACCAGGCACTTAGAAACTAAAAACCAATTAGATTTAATTCTAATGGTTTGACAACCTATGACCAATCATATTTTAAGAAATTAATACGCCATCAAGGGTGTAAAAGAAGAGGGCATATGAAAATCAGTGTGGGAATCAACTATCACCTGCCAAGAGAACAGCTCTCAGCTATAAAAGGCAGAATCACTGGTTCTCACAGAATTCCCAAAAGTCTCAGCAGGTGTTCCTGACTAAGGATCAGTGGAGAGGGCATGGAACATTAGGAAAATGTATCCTGGCTGTAATTCTGAGAAATTGTTTTAATTTATTTTTTATTATTTTGGTTTATATAAGTGGGACTTTGTATTTATTGGAACAGCATACCATTAGAATTTTGTTGTATTCATAATTAGTTAGTAGTTAAGGGGAAATTGTTTCGTTTGTGAGTAATTCTGTTAATTTGCTCACTGTTAGAGTTAGATAAATTGTTACTTGTTGATTATAGAGTGAGTGAAAGGATTTTATTTTATTTAACCATTCCTCTACAACAGATTGGGAGGTGAGAGGCAGGTTATACCACTTTTCACACTTCCTTTAACAGATTATGAGATGAGGCCAGCTTCTCTGGGTGATTTAGATTTAGTTATCAGAGCAGAGAGGTCTACCTCTGCTTCATAACACCAGTAATTGTAGATTTACAATGGCTAATCCACATAGACTGCACACTATATGGGGCAATTTAGCATGGGCAATCCACCTAACCTGTACATCTTTGGATTGTGGGAGGAAAGAAAAACCAGAGCACCCAGTGAAAACCCAATCAGACACTGAGAGAATGTGCAAACTCCATACAGACAATGACCGAATGCTGGAATTGAACTTGGGCCTCTGGCACTGTGAGGTAGCAGTGTTAACCACTGAGACAACACTATACACATGCATGGAATTGAATACTTTTAGAACAACTGTCCCATCCATAACACTAGTTCTACATGAAAATCTATTCTAATTTATTAAAATAACTTTTCAACTCTTGGAAGAAAGATTTAGTTTGATCCTGAATAAGTGCATGAACAACTGAATGCAATTTACATGAACTTTTTGATTAAGATGGGGTCTCTTGTGCAATGGTAGTGTCCCTACCTCAGGATCAGAAATCCAAGTTTCGGATCCCACCTGCTCCCGAGGTGTCCAATAACATCCCTAAACAGGTTGACTATAACATACCTTAATTCAAGCAAGGACCAAGTCCTATTATTTTCCTTTCTTAATTAAATTAGAAGAGGTCAGTTCTCATTAATACCAGGGTATAAATTTGGCTGCTCAACTGGCAAGGAAGTGTTGAGATGAGGGGAGGCAAAGAATTTCTTCTTGACTGAAGCAGTTACACATTTCCAAGACAACAAGGTGCAGGGCTGGATGAACACAGCAGGCCAAGCAGCATCAAGCCCTCCTTTTCAACTTCCTTCACCCACATTTTTACATACTGTTAACAATTGCAATCCATCTCCACCTGCTGCTCCTGATATAGTCCACACGCCTACAATTATTCTGTCATTTCTCTCACCTCCCATATCTTCAATTTGTCACACATTCATAGTACCCTAACCTTACATGCAAATCTTTTTCTTTTTAGGCCACCGTTAACATTCTTGCTTTTTTTATGGTACAAGTTGGTAAACAAAATGTGGGACACAGAACATCCAAGTAGTCAGGCAACATGAGGTCCCCATTGGAGGAGTGAATGCTGACTACTGTTGGTAGATAGCATGGAAAGTAACAAGGCTACAGGACACAAATTACAGGGTACTTGCAGGTTTTACCCTCAATCCTCTTCTCACAGCTATCTCTTCTCAGACATCTTGATTGGCAAAGTGGAGCTGTGGTGTCCTGCCATTCATTTGTAGGATAAATAGTACTACTCTCAAATGTCCATCTAGAGGCACATGTGAAGGATACACAAAAATATCTCCTTGAATATAATAAATTGGTTACCAATTAGAGATTGCTGTAAATTATTTGTAATTAATATGCACCAACATCGACACTTTTTTTGTACCTTTTTGGTCATAAAGGTTAGGATTTGATATTCTAACTGTGCAGGAGTACCTTCTGCATCTGAAATATGTTTTTGTTGTAGTTTAACTACTATTAGGAAGTCACAGAAACAAAGCTTATTATCTATTTTTGTCAAATTTCTCAATGAAAACAACTGTTAATACAGTTGCTTGATAAATGTGACTGATCAGAGAGTTTTAACTTGAAACTCAGGGATAAAATGAGCAATGAAGGCCTTTATCCATGATTAAAAAATGAAGAAATTAATTCAAGTGAAAATTGGATACTTTTGAGAATGGGTGTACCATCCATAATGGCACTTTTATATGAAAAGAGATTATTTTTAAATATTCCACCTCTTTGCATTAAGATTAGTTTGCTGAACATATGTGTAAACTGGGATGAATGTATTGTTGTTGGGCTGCATTTTCCCAAAGCCTTCCCAGTTTTTGGGAGTTTCAAGGAGGGTTTCTCTCTGAGTTATCTCATACAATTCCCCATTGGTCATCTCATTATGTCAGATATCCCTAATATCAGGGTGGATGAGATGGTGGGCAAAGGTCGTTTTATTCCATAAGACTGCCAGTGAAGATCATGGCACCAGATGCTGCCAGTCTGAAGTTGCCACCTGGACCAGTGTGGTGACAATGGGTACCCGTCCTTTGTGCAAAACAGGATACAGCAGCATTTCAATGCAAGGTGTTGGTGCACTCCAAAGTGGTGAACTGCAAGTGAGTTAGAAATGTGCTATGAGGATGTGGTGAGACTGGTGCATATCCTAATGCCAACTGCTTAGGCATGTTATGACACATTTGTACAATAATTAGGATTTATGGCTCTGGGTTTTTTTTAGGTGATGTAAGGACTAGTCCTATTGATAACCCTTTTTAATTTGATTTAAGAACCTAGCTGCATGTACAACCCAGGCAACTAATTTGCTGCAGTCCTGATGGGAAAGCATTGAGGTGAGGAGAACCAGAACTGCATTTTAATTAAGGGAGCTCTGTGCACTCAAGCGTTCTCGCCATGTTTCTTTTGACACGTCTCTAATGAATGCAATCTTATTTCAATTCATCTCTAACTGCCACTGATGTCACATTCTGCACCTCCAAAAGTTGCTTATTTATTTCTTCACCCCCCCATCTCTCCAATTTGTCTCCAACAGTTTTACCCTAGCCTTACATGTACACCATCAAATAATCTCCCCAGGGCACCAGTAACACACTTCCTTTTTCTTTGTGCAGTACGAATTGGTACACACAGAACTATTCCATACACAACACTTGTTTTACACTGAAATCTTTTCCAGTATTACAAAAAAAAATCCCCTTTTCCAGAAGGATTGGCTCAGATTTGAATATGTGTCAAATTGGATGAGCACATATTGTATCTGCCTGTTTATGCAGATTCAAGGACTATATAATAATTCGTTTCCCTACCACACTAAAATTAAAATAATTAGATTAGATTTTATTGTCATGTGTACTCAAGTACTGAAGTACAGTGAAAAGTTTATACTGTCGCCGCACATGGCGCCATCTTGGTACCATCATAGAACATAAAACATAGAACAGTGCAGCACTGTACAGGCCCTTCGGCCCACAATGTTATGCCAACCTATTATCCTACTAAGATCAAACTACCCTGCATACCCTACATTTCACTATCCTCCATGTGCCTATCCAAAAGTCGCTGAAAAGTCTCTAAAGTATCTGACTCCACTACCACTGCCGGAAGCGCATTCCACACACCCACCACTCTCTGTGTAAAGATCCTACCTCTGACATTTCCCCTATACCTTCCTCCAATGACCTTAAAATTATGCCCCCTCGTAATAGTCATTTCTGCCCTGGGAAAAAGTCTCTGGCTATCCACTCTATCTATGCCTTTCATCATCTTGTACACCTCTATCAAGTCATCTCTCATCTTTCTTTGCTCCAATGAGAAAAGCCCTAGCTCCCTCAACCTTTCCTCATAAGACCTGCCCTCCAGTCCAGGCAGCATCCTGGTAAATCTCCTCTGCACCCTCTCGAAAGCTTCCACACCTTTCCTATAATGAGGTGACCAGAACCGAACACAATATTCCAAGTGTAGTCTAACTAGAGTTTTATAGAGCTGCAGCATAACCTCGCAGCTCTTAAATTCAATTCCCCTGCCAATAAAAGCCATTGTGGTACAAAAAAAGGTTAGGTACAAAGTTGTAAGAAAAACGACAGTTAAAAAGTTAAGCATCACTTCATAGAATTGTACAAAAATAGAGAAATAGGTAATAGTTTACATTAAAGTCTATTGCAGTTGAAACTAGGAAAATGAAGAAATAAGTTAAGTTCTAAAATCTTTGAGTCTCCCGCTTATCTCGCTCTGCTGTCCTCGCCGCTGCAGATACTGTCACTGCTACTGAAACTGCCGACTCTCCAATCTCCGCTGGTGCCTCAGGAATATGCCCAGCAGGATCCACTCACGTGCTGAGCCAAGATACCACCACGAGCCACCAAGAGACCAGCCAACATACCACTAAGAGACCAAGCTGACAGCCGCCGAGAGGCCAAGCCGAGAACTGCCACAAGCCGCCAAGAGGCCAGGCCAGGACCCACTGAGAGACCAAAGGGGGAAGAAAAGGTGGGAGGAAGAAGGAGCGTAGAAGCTCCAGTTGGAGCATTCTACTCCACTGCTATCTTGACCGGAAAGAAGCAGCTCAGTACTAGTCAGACTTCTAACTTGGCTAGTTCACCTTATGGGCCGTTAGGCCCAGGTGAGAAAAGGTGACTCAATTTCCCTTCTTTTTAACATGCCCTTGTAGTCACAACAAAGATTTAAGTTCTTTTTAGCATGTGGCTTTAAATTTTGCCCAATTACAATGTATTTTGCTGTATTTTGATTAAGGCAGCTCTGCACACTCAAGCTTTCTTCCAACAAAGCTGTTTCAAATGCAACCTTATTCCAATCCACCTTCACTTGCCACTACTGTCACATTCTGTACCTCCAACCATTTCTCATTTATTTCACTTCTTCACTTCCCATATCTCTCCAATTTGTCTCAACAGTTTTATTCTAGCCTTGCATGTACACCCTCAAATAATCTCCCCAGGCCTCCAGTAACACACTTCCTTTTTTTGTGTGGCGGAGGTGGGGGACTGGTACAAATTGGTACACTGAGAACTTATGAATACCTGCATCTAATCGTGGAGTAGATTTTTGCAATTATTAACAGAAGGTATAGGAATTTACAAAGTTGCAGGCCACAACCACATTTATTTTTAAAATCTAATCCTTTTTTTTCTCTCTCACTGGTATCCTTCCCTTTACATTCTGCATCACAAATTAAACTGCTCTGAGAAGGCATCGATTTACAGGAGAAAAAGTACTGCTCTCCAATGTTCATCCAGGTGCAATTATAAAGGACACAAAGCAGTGCCTCTTTGAAGATAATTGAATACACTGGAAAAGAAGTTGTTTATTAATGATACTTAATTGAAAGCACGAATATACAACTGTTTTATTTACCTTTGTATTCATAAGGTTCAGAATCTGATACTCTAGATGTGTTTTTCAGTGTAATTCGCGTGTCTGAAACATGTTTCACAAGTAGTATAATTAGCATCATGTAAGGTGTTTGTAAAGACATCTTTCTTTGCTTTTATGTAGGTTTAGTTTTTTTTAGTTCACTTCATCAGTGGTAATAACTCTTTAAATAAAAGAAAAGGCTACAAATGCTTGAAATCTGAAATGAAAACAACATGCTGGTGAAACTCAGGTCAATCTTGCCCAATTAAAGTGTCCTTTTATGTATTCACATCAAACAATAAGGTAAAGTAATTAAAAAGTTTTGAGTTGAGAAAAGAGTTTAATACCCGTCAATTTTGGAAAAATATTGCGATGTAATTTCAAACATTATAGGCAGTCACACGTGCGCAAGTGTACGTATGTGTTTAGGAACAGGAGTAGGCCACTTGGCTTTTCGAGCCTGCTCTGCCATTCAATAGTATCAAGGTTGGTTTGATAATTAATAAATTCTACTTCACATTTCTGCCTGTGTTACCAAGTATTTATCTAGCTTTGCCTTAAAAATATTCAAAGACTGTGCCTCCACTGCTTTGTGAGCATTTCAAAGACTTAAGATGCCTTGAGAGAACAAAAATACCTCTTCTGTCTTCATTGGGGAACCGTCTACTTTAAACAGTGACCATTAGTTATATAGTCTCCGGTAATAGGAAACATTCTCTCCACAACCACCATGTCAAGACCTCTCAAGATTTTACATCTTTCAACAAAACATATATTAGCTTCTAAACTCTAAACCTGTCCAATGTTTCCCCACAAGACAACCAAGCCACTTCTGGTATTATTCTACTAAACTTTATCTGAAGTGGTTACAATGCGATTATATCCTTCCTTAAATAAACAGAACAATATTGTGAATATTATGAAAGGTGTATTCTCACCAGTGCCCTGTATAAATGAAGCATAACCTCCTGACTTTTGTATTCAATTCCCTTGCAATAAACAATAACATTTTATTAGCTTTCCTAATTACAAGCTGTACCAGATACTAGCCTTTTGCAATTGCCTTGATCATGGGTCACAACGTCAAAGTGCTGTGAACATTTATTAGATCTTAACAAATTGGCGAACCTTGCCTAGGATCTAGTCATAACAAATGGGTGGGCTCTTGCTGTGATTTGAACCCGCAAACAAAACAAAAGAATTACAGTGGATAATTGTCACTTTTTGAAATGAATTTTAAAGGGGAAAATTGCAAAAAGGCTTTCTTGAGCTTGCATTACTATAGTATAGAAATGGCTACATTTCTGTGTGATCCTAGCAAAATTAGTTACTTCTGAGGAATTAAAAGTTCCATCCCTAAAGGAAAGAACAAGGAGAAAAGGATTCAGGAAAAAATGAAAAGGAAGGAGTTTGAACTAAAACATGAGCTGAAGAGCAGGAACCCTCCTCTGTCCCATGAAGACATCAGTGGGGCAAGCCTGAGAGTGGAGGTAACTTGGGTTGCTCATTTAACTTTAAAGTTTGATGAGGTAGAGATTGAAGCATTCTTTCCCTTTTCAGCAGGTGGCACAACAGTAAAGGTGGCGAGTCTATCAGTGGTTGTTTTTGCTGCAGAGCACGCTTTGAGGAACACGAGATTTACTACTTTTTGCCTGAGCTTAAGTGTAGCCGACCATGAGGCAGTAAATACTCTCAAGTTTGTATCAGTTAGTGCCAGAGATACACCATCCAAAATGCCATACCTTCAGGAAATGGCCTGGGCAGACATATCTGCTATTTGGAAGGCTTAAGGGCAAGGGCACTTTAAACAGAAAACTCCGTAAAATAATTTCCCTTGATCTCAAAATCTCCCAATAAGATTACAGTGACTAGGTCAATGCAGGAAACCACAATGGCTGATTGAGCTGATTACACACAACCCTGTTCCAGATGAAATCCTCCTTAATCAACCCAAACAACTGGAAAGGACAGAAGGAAGAACTGACAGAATATGGAGCATCTACAGGAGCGAGGAAAATACTAGGAGCCTTCATCAGGACAAAGTTCTTGAGCTGAAAGATGAGGCCAAGAAGCTGGAGCTTCAGGTTTCAAAGACTGTGCAGCAGCTGAAGACACTGCTGCATCTGCAAGGCTGAGAGTTACATGGATAGCATATTTAGAGAGGCAGTCACACTGCATCTCAGGGTACCAGAGGAGAGAAGAGAATGGGTGATATCCCAGGCAGGTAATGCAGGAGTCCCCTGGGGTCCTGCTAACCAACTGGTATTCCATTTTGGAAGCTGGTGAGGGTGCTGGTACATCAGAGTGCAGTCAGAGCCAAATGTCTGGCACCACAAGTAGCTATATGATATGGTACATAGGGGAGGAAGAAGAAAGGGAGATCAATAATGATAGGGGATTCTTTAGTAGGGGAGCAGACAGGTATTTCTGAAGCCAAAGAGCTCCAGGAATGGGATGTTGCCTACCTGGTGCAAGGGTCAGGAATGTTACTGAATGGCTGCAGGGCATCCTGAAATGGGAGGGTAATGAGTTTGAGATCATGGTACATGTTCGTTCCAATGAAATGGGAAAAGTGAGGAATCAGGTCTTGCATCAAGAATGCGGGGAGCTAGACAGTAGATTAAAAAGCAGAGCCTCAATGGTCATAATCACCGGATTTTTCCTGGTGCCATGTTCTAGTGACTATAGAAATGGGAAAATAGGACAGCTGAATGCACGGCTCAAAGTTGGTGCAAGAGGGAGGGTTTTAGATTCCTAGATTCTTCCATTTTCGCAGCAGCAGCAGCCAATACTTACCTTGTGGAAGCAGTGGCCTCCATTTTCGCAGCAGCAGCAGCGGGAGTGGTGACGGCAAGGACCAGGGGCCTGCCGGGACGGTAAGTTCTTCATTTCGGCAGTGGAGCTGAGTGGGAGTGGTCAAATTGCACTCTGGGAAAGTGAGTGAACTGATATATTTGGGCAGTGGCTAAACCCGAGACACTGTGGTGTGTTGATAAGGCAAGGTTTTTCTTTTGTTTTTTTTATCGTGTGCTGGTGAGTAGAGTGATTGGTAAAAATTTTTTCATTTCATTTATCTATTATTTGATATTATAGTAGGACTAAGCTAATCTTAAGAGTAAAAATGGCAGGAGATCCCAGACCCGTGTTATGCTCCTCTTGCTCAATGTGGGAGTTCAGGGACACGGCTGATGCAGGAAGTGTGTCCAGCTGCAGCTCTTGTTAGACCACATGACAGCTCTGGAGCTGCAGATGGACTCACTTTGGAGCATCCGCGATGCTGAGGAAGTCGTGGATAGCACGTTTAGCAAATTGGTCACACCGCAGATTAGGATCGCTGAGGGAGAAAGGGAATGGGTGACCAAAAGGCAGAAAAAAAGCAAGAAGGCAGTGCAGGTGTCCCCTGCGGTCATCTCCCTCCAAAACAGGTATACTGTTTTGGATACTGGTGGGGGAGATGGCTTACCAGGGGAAGGCAGCAGTAGCCAGGTTCATGGCACCGTGGCTGGCTCTGCTGTACAGAAGGGCAGGAAAAAGAGTGGAAGGGCTATAGTTATAGGGGATTCGTTTGTAAAGGGAGTAGATAGGTGGTTCTGTGGTCGAAAACGAGACTCCCGAATGGTATGTTGCCTCCCAGGTGCACGGGTCAGGGATATCTCGGATCGACTGCAGGACATTCTGAAGGGGGAGGGTGAACAGCCAGCTGTCGTGCTGCATATAGGCACCAATGATATAGGTAAAAAACAGGATGAGGTCCTACAAGCAGAACTTAGGGAGTTAGGAGCCAAGTTAAAAAGTAGGACCTCAGAGGTAGTAATCTCAGGATTGCTACCAGTGCCACGTGCTAGTCAGAGTAGAAATGAAAGAATAGGCAGGATAAATGAGTAGCTTGAGAGATGGTGCAGGAGGGAGGGGTTCAGATTTTTGGGACATTGGGACCGGTTCTGGGGGAGGTGGGACTATACAAATCGGATGGTGTACACCTGGGCAGGATTGGAGCCAATGTCCGAGGGGGTGCTTTTGCTAATGCTGTCGGGGAGAGTTTAAACTAATGTGGCAGGGGGATGGGAACCAAATGAGGAGGTTAGTGGACAGTAAGGAGGTAGTAACTAAAGCCTGTAAGGAATTAGATAATGAAGTCAGTGTGACTAAGGGGAAGAGTAGGCAGAGAGCAGATGATGAACGCAAAGGGACAGGTGGTCTGAGGTGCATTTGTTTTAATGCAAGAAGTGTAGTAAGTAAGGTAGATGAACTTAGGGCTTGGATTAGTACCTGCGAGTATGATGTTATTGCTATTACTGAAACTTGGTTGAAGGAAGGGCAAGATTGGCAACTAAATATCCCAGGATATAGATGCTTCAGGCGGGATAGAGAGGGAGGTAAAAGGGGTGGAGGAGTTGCATTATTGGTCAAAGAGGATATCACAGCTGTGCTGACGGAGGGCACTATGGAGGACTCAAGCAGTGAGGCAATATGGGCAGAGCTCAGAAATAGGAAGGGTGCGGGAACAATGTTGGGGCTGTACTACAGGCCTCCCAACAGCGAGCATGAGATAGAGGTACAAATATGTAGACAGATTATGGAAAGATGTAGGAGCAACAGGGTGGTGGTGATGGGAGATTTTAATTTTCCCAACATTGACTGGGATTCACTTAGTGTTAGGAGTTTAGATGGAGCAGAGTCTGTAAGGAGCATCCAGGGGGGTTTTCTAGAGCAGTATGTAAATAGTCCAACTCAGGAAGGGGCCATACTGGACCTGGTGTTGGGGAATGAGCCCGGCCAGGTGGTTGAAGTTTCAGTAGGGGATTACTTTGGGAATAGTGATCACAATTCCGTAAGTTTTAGAATACTGATGGACAAAGACAAGAGTAGTCCTAAAGGAAGAGTGCTAAATTGGGGGAAGGCCAACTATAGCAAAATTCTGCAGGAGCTGGGGAATGTGGATTGGGAGCAGCTGTTTGAGGGTAAATCCACATTTGATATGTGGGAGGCTTTTAAAGAGAGGTTGATTAGAGTGCAGGACAGACATGTCCCTGTGAAAACGAGGGATAGAAAGGACCAGATTAGGGAACCATGGATGACAGGTGAAATTGTGAGACTAGCAAAGAGGAAAAAGGAAGTATACATAAGGTCTAGGTGACTGAAAACAGAAGAAGCTTTGGAAGAATATCGGGAAATCTGAAACGAGGAATAAGAGGGCTAAAAGGAGTCATGAAATATCTTTAGCAAACAGAGTTAAGGAAAATCCCAAAGCCTTTTATTCATACGTGAGGAGCAAGAGGTTAACTAGAGAAAGGGTTGGCCCACTCAAGGACAAAGGAGGGAAGTTATGCAAGGAGTCAGAGAAAACGAGTGAGATTCTTAATGAGTACTTTGCATTGGTATTCACCGAGGAGAGGGACGTGATGGATGTTGAGGTTAAGGATAGATGTTTGATTACTCTCGGTCAAGTCGGCATAAGGAGGGGGGGAAGTGTTGGGTATTCTAAAAGGCATTAGGGTGGACAAGTCCCCAGTCTGGATGGGGTCTATCCCAGGTTACTGAGGGAAGTGAGAGAGGAAATAGCTGGGGCCTTAACAGATATCTTTGCAGCATCCTTGAGCACGGGTGAGGTCCCAGAAGACTGGAGAATTCCTAATGTTGTCCCCTTGTTTAAGAAGGGTAGCAAAGATAATCCAGGAGATTATAGACCTGTGAGCCTGACGTCAGTGGTGGGGAAGCTGCTGCAGAAGATACTGAGGGATAAGATCTATTTACATTTGGAAGAAAAGGCTTATTAGTGATAGACAGCATGGTTTTGTGCAGGGAAGGTCATGTCTTACCAACTTGATAGAATTCTTTGAGGAAGTGACAAAGTTGATAGATGAGGGAAGGACTGCAGATGTCATATACATGGACTTCAGTAAGGCGTTTGATAAGGTTCCCCATGGTAGGCTGATGGAGGAAGTGAAGTCACATGGGGTCCAGGGTGTACTAGCTAGATGGATAGAGAACTGGCTGGGCAACAGGAGACAGAGAGTTGTAGTGGAAGGGAGTTTCTCAAAATGGAGAACTGTGACCAGTGGTGTTCCACAGTGATCTGTGTCGGGACCACTGTTATTTGTGATATATGTAAATGATCTGGAGGAATTAATAGATGGTCTGATTAGCAAGTTTGCAGATGACACTAAGATTGGTGGAGTAGCAGATAGTGAAGGGGACTGTCAGAGAATGCAGCAGAATATAGATAGATTGGAGAGGTAGGTGGAGAAATGGCAGATGGAGTTCAATCCAGGCAAATGCGAGGTGATGCATTTTGGAAGATCCAATTCAACAGCGAACTATACAGTAAATGGAAAAGCCCTGGAGAAAATTGATGCACAGAGAGATCTGGGTGTTCAGGTCCATTGTACCCTGAAGGCAGCAACGCAGGTCGATAGAGTGGTCAAGAAGGCATACGACGTGCTTTCATTCATCGGACGGGGTATTGAGTACAAGAGTTGGCAGGTCATGTTACAGTTGGATAGGACTTTGGTTTGGCCACATTTGGAATACTGCGTACAGTTCTGGTCGCCACATTACCAAAAGGATGTGGATGCTTTGGAGAGAGTGCAGAGGAGGTTCACCAGGATGTTGCCTGGTATGGAGGGTGCTAGCTATGAAGAGAGGTTGAGTAGATTAGGATTATTTACATTAGAAAGATGGAAGTTGAGGGGGGACCTGATTGAGGTCTACAAAATCATGAGAGGTATAGACAGGGTGGATGGCAAGAAGCTTTTTCCCGGAGTGGGGGACTCAATTACTAGGGGTCACAATTTCAAGGTGAGAGGGGAAAAGTTTAAGTGAGATATGCGTGGAAAATTCTTTATGCAGAGGGTGGTGGGTGCCTGGAATGCGTTGCCAGCGGAGGTGGTAGAAGCGGGCACGATAGCATCATTTAAGATGTATCTAGACAGATACATGAATGGGCAGGGAGCAGAGGGGTACAGATCCTTGGAAAATAGGCGACGGGTTTAGATAGAGGATCTGGATCGGCGTAGGCTTGGAGGGCCGTAGGGCTTGTTCCTATGCTGTAATTTTCTTTGTTCTTTGTTCTAGATCACTGGGACTGTTTTTGGGGAAGGTGAGACATGAACAAATGGTCTGCACCTAAACCAAACTGGCTCCAATATCCTTGAGGGTAGATTTGCTCGTGCTGTTGGGAGGAGTTTTTAAGCTTGTTTAGCGGTGGGGGTGGGGTGAAACAGAGACACATCATGTGACACCAAAAGAAGCTAGTCAGAGCTCAGCAATGTCAAGTGTCAAGAGAGTAAGGCAAGGCTGGCTGGTGTTTATTTTAATGCTAGGAGTGTAATAACT
This sequence comes from Rhincodon typus, assembly GCF_021869965.1. Lineage (NCBI taxonomy): Eukaryota > Metazoa > Chordata > Chondrichthyes > Orectolobiformes > Rhincodontidae > Rhincodon > Rhincodon typus. The sequence continues at coordinate 31,886,957 of NC_063355.1, forward strand.
AAGATTGATAAATTTAAAGGTGTTGATTGACACATGGAAGTGTGATATTTTTTGCCATCACGGAAACATGGTTGAGGGGAGGGCAGAACTGCCAACTCAACATTCTGAGGTTAGGGTCTTTCGGCAAGACAAGAGAAGGATGTAAAAATGGTGGTGGTGTAGCATGATGAATTAAAATGTCAATTACTGCATTAAGGAGAGATGATATCTTGGAAGGGTCTTCAAACAAGGCTTTGTGGGTCGAAGTTAGGAATGTTAATGGGGTAGTTATACTTCCAGTAATGTACTATAGGCCCCTGAAGAGGCAGTGGGAAAATAGAGGACCAAATTTGTAGACATGTCAGAGGTGTGAATGAGTAATAATCGGTAACTATACTAGGGGATTTCAACTTTCCCAACTTAAATTGGGATAGTCAGTGTTAAGGGTTTAGAGGGGGTGGATTTCTTGAAATGTACCTAAGGGAGTTCTTTTGTATCGAAATGCAGAAGGTCCAACAAGGGATGGCACAGTGCTGGATCTGGTTCTAGGGAATGAAGCTGGACAAGTGTTCAATGTAGCAATGGGGAAACATTTTGGCAATGGCAACCACAACATGGTACAGTTCAATCTTGTTATAGACATGAAAGATTGCCTGCAAAAGACACCTTTGGATGGGGGTGCAAGGCAGATTTAATTAAAATAAAGCAGGATCTGACCAAAGTTAACTGGGAACAGCTCCTTGCTGGTAAGTCTACAGTGGAGCAGTGGGGGGCATTCAAAAATGAGCTGCGGAGATTACAGGTCCATCATGTACCCGGTAGGAGGATATAGAAGAGGAATAAGTTTGGGAAACCCTGAATGTCTAGGACAATTTAGGACTGGATGAGGAAGTAGAGAAAGACGTTTAGCAAGTACAAAGGGAGCAATTCAGCTGCGGTCCTAGAGGAACATAGGAAACGCAAGAGGGAACTTAAGAAAGCAAAAAGGGATCATGAAAAAGGACTTGTGAACAGGATGAGGAAGAATCCCAAGATCTTTTATAAATACATTAAAGGTAAGTGGTTAACCAGGAAAAGAGTAGAACTCATCAGAGTCCAAGGGGGCATTCTGTGTGTAAAGCTGCAGGATATTTGAAGGGTGTTAAATGAATACTTCTCTGCAGTTTTCACGCTGGGAAAAGAGAATGTAGGTATGGAATTCAGGAAAAGGGACGGGGAGGATCTTGCACAGTTTGACAAAGGAAATGGGAAGGTATTGGAAGCTTTGATGGGAATAAAACGGACAAATCGCCTGACCCAGATGAACTGCAACCCAAACTGCTGTGGGAGGTGAGGCAGGAAATTCCACAGGCTGTGACATAAAAATTTTAATTCCTCTCTGGCCACTGGTGAATTTCCAGAGGACTGGAGGATGGCTAATATGGTTCCAATTTTCAAAAAATGTGATAGAGATGAATCAGGAAATTACAGACCAGTGAGTCTCCTATCAGTGTTAGGGAAAATAAAGGAGAAATTCTGAAGGAGAGAATTAATATCCACTTGGAAAAGTAATAGTTAATTAGCGTTAGTCAGTATGGCTTTGTCAGAGGGATGTCATGCCAACATATTTGTTTGAATTTTTTGAAACTGTGATCGTGTATTGATAAGGGAAATACAGTTGATGTAGTTTACATGGATTTTAGCAAACATTTTGACAAGGTACTGATTGAGAAGGTTAAAGCACATGAAATTCTGAGAAGCTTGGCAAGATGGATCAGAAACTGGCTTTAGTAATTAGACACAAAGGGTAGTGGCAGAAAGCTGGTGTCCTGTAGTGTATCACGAGGATTGGTACTAGGCCCCTTATTGTTTGTTACATACATAAATGGTACAGATGAAAATGTGGGGGCATGTTAAGCAAGGTTTCAGATGACATTGATGAGATTGATAGGGTGGCTAACAGTGAAGATGGTTGTAGATTACAAGAAGGTATAGATGTGTTAGTCAGATGGGCATAACAGTGACAGATAGATTTAACCCTGATCAGTATGAGGTGTTACACTTTGGAAGAAGCAACAAGATGAGAGAGTAATTAATGAATGGCAGGACACAGGGTAGCTTAGAGGAACAAAAGGATCTTGGGGTAATTATTCACAGTTCCTTGAAGTTGTCAGAGCATGTGAATAGGATAGTTCAGAAGGCATCTGGAACATTGGCTTTCATCAGTTGTGGCACAGAATATAACAGCAAGGAGGTAATATTGGAGTTGTATAGAACACTGGTTAGGCTACAGCTGGAGTATTGTATGCAGTTCTGGTCACCCCACTACAGGAAGAATATGATAGTACAAGAGGGATACAAGGAGGTTCCCCAAGATGACTACATAGGCTTATATTGTTTTCTTTATAGCAGAGAAGGCTGACGGGGGACATGATTGAGGTGTATAAGATTGAGGAGTACGGATGGGGTGTAGGGAGCAGCGGTTCCCCTTGCTGAGGGGTTAATCATGAGGGGACATAGTTTTACGGTAAGGGGCAGGAGATTCAGAGGAGATTTAAGAAAAATCTTTTTCACATAGGGTGGTAGGAATTTGGAATGCACTGCCTAGGAAGGTAGTGGAGGCTGGAAATCTTACAATCTCTTAAAAAATATTTGGATGAGCGCTTGAAACATCATAACATTCAAGGATATGGGATAAGTGCTGGAAATTGGGATTAGTGCACCTGTAGTGGTAGTTATTGTCAGTGCACGTGCGATGGGCTGCAGGGTCTTTTCTGCATTTATAACTCTGTCTCTAAGAAGCCTGTCCATTTTAACTGCTGGAATATTGGGCATGTCTAGGTGAACTACTGGAAGCTATGGGAAAATTCAGTCAGATTTATTTGGGCACATACACTCCATGCAGAGAATGGAAATCAGTTAGACAGCAAAACAGACCTGGCTATGGCTCAGACTGCAGCTGTGAATCCCTGCATAGGCACTCTAGAGAGTGCAGATGCAGTTAAACAAATTTCTGAGATAGCCTGGGACTTTTGCAACAAGAAGGAATGGAAGGTCACATTTCCCCAGGGTGAGGCGAGCTAGCCTGTAGTGATACTGAGGCCAGCCAAACACTGTGGATGAGAAAAGGCATGATCATCCAAATGGAGAGTACAGTATGTGCTTTAAATGCTGCTAAAAGGGTTGGACCAGGATACACGCCCATTCTCCTTTATTGGATACATCAGGAATGTGACTTATGGTCAGGATCAGTAACTGTAGGAGTCATGCTTAGCTGTTTGCAGATGCAATTGGTGGTCAATGTCCTAGCAAGATCTAAGGTGATAACATCCCCAGCGATCTTGGAGAAACCCACTGAGGTCAGAATAGCTGCAGAAAAAAGGACTGGCATCTTCCTGGAGTGATGCCAGACCTTTCTTCTGCAGCTATTCTGACCTTGGTGGGCTTCTCCAAGATCGCTGGGGATGTTATTACCTTAGACTGTAGTGATGTGGTCTATGGAAAATCAAGCTTGAGCAGAGGAAGAGGCAAATGCACATCCTGAATGCTACTATGCTAAAAATGAACTCTGTTGAGGAAATGGAAACCCCTTCACAGATTTGTAAATGAGCTACCCAGGAAAATATGACTAACACATATCATTCTGATGGCGAGGCATATACATCAGCCAAAATTTTTACTGGCCACACCTCCACAAGGATGTAGTAAGATTTGCAAATCTGCCATACTTGCTAGGCCATGGGAAAAACTGATCTGAAATAAGATCTGCACCTCTGATTCCGTTGGAACCATTGCCCTAAATAAAAGGGATTACCAGCATAACCTTAGTGCCATGATTACCGGTTTTCCAGAGGTTGTTCCCATGAGAACCACTTCCCTTACCACTGTTTTGGTGGATTTGACCCAATTCTTCAACTAGCATGGTCTTTCCATTGACATCCAGTTGGATTGGGGTTTAAATTGCATATCTGAAATATTTCAACAATTTACAGGTAACCTGGGGATGACCCTGCAGTTTCCTTCACATCACCCGCAGTCACAAAATGTGATAGAATAGTGCCAATGGACTCTTGGCCCAGAAAGTGCGTAATACTCTAGATGTAGTCTCATGAATGCCTTGTACAACTGCATCAAGACTTCCTACTTTTATATTCTATTCATTTCATAATAAATGCCAAAATTCCATTTACCTTCCTTATTACCTGCTATATCCATATAATTTTCTCTGATTTTGTGCACAGACACCCAGATCCCCCTGTACTTATCACTCTGAAGTTTCACTCCAATTAGACAATAAGTTGCCTTTCTATTCCGCCAACCAAAATAGGTAACTTCATACTTATTCACATTGGACGTCAGCTGCCAAATTTTGGCCCATTCACCTAACCTATCCCGATCAATTTGTAATTTTCTTATTTCCTCATTGCAACTTACTTTCTAACATATTTTAGTGCCATCTGCAAATTTGGCTATGGTACTTTCTATTCCTGCACACAAGTCATTAATATAGATTATAAATAGTTAGGGCTGAACCCAGTTGCATCCCACTAATTACATCTTGCCAAACAGAAAAAGATCCATTTATCCAGCCTCTCTGCTCTCTGTTGGTTAGCCAATCCTCTATCCAAAATAATACATTTTCTTTACCCTTTGTGATCTTACCTTGTGTATTAATTTCTTGTGTGGCCTCTTATCAAATGCCTTCTGGAAGCCCAGATATACTGTATCTACAGGATCCCCATTATCCATATTGCTTGTTCCATCTTCAAAGAACTCTAGCAAATTAGTCAAATATGATTTAACCTTCAAAAAACATGATGACTCTCACGGATTGTATTTTCACTTCCAGAATATCCTGTTTATTACTTCCTTAGTAATGGGTTCTGACAATGTCCCAACAACATGTCAAACTAACTGGTCTGCAGTTTCCTATGTTCTGCTTGTCTCCCTTTTTGAATATGATTGTTATATCAGCACTTTTCAATCCACTGGAACCTTTCCTGCATTCAGGGAATTTTGGAATATTATAATCAATAGATCCATTAACTCTGCTGCCACTTCCTTTAAGACCCGAGGATGTAGCTTATTAGGTCATAGGGACTTGTCTGCCTTCAATTCCAATAGTCTGTTTAGTACTTTATCCCTTGTAGTGGTTCTTATTCTAAAAAGTTCCTCCCTTTCTGCAACTTCTACTACCTGTTATTATTGATATCGGACTAGGGTCTTCCACCTTGAAAACTGAAGCAAATTGATTTGTGTTGCCGCCATTTCTATATTCCTCAACAGTAACTCCCCAGTCTTATCCTCTAAGAGGCCAACATTCTCTTTAGCTACTGTCTTCCATTTGTATACTTACAGAAGCTTTTATTGTACGTTAATTTTCCTTCATAATTTACCTTTGCACTTTTTATGACTTCTTTTTTAGGAACCCTTTGTTTTTTTAAAAGCTTCCCAATCTTCGAACCTGCCATTTGCCTTTATAATGTGGCATGGCTTCGTTTTTGTCTTTATGTTATTTTTAATTTCCTTGCTGAGCCATGGGCAGTAATAGACCCAACATTGTCTTTTCTGCTCTTCATGACTAATTCAGAGACAGATCGCCTGATATATCTAATCTGTGGTTTTTGTGCCGTATCACTAATTCATTTTGTGCTTATTAATTAGTAAATTCACTTATTATGTCAATTCAAGAAAGCCTGGCTATTTTGGCTCCTTTTAAAACCTAAGTTAACTTGGGTATGCATGGGTGGTGTGGAAAAAGAGAGCTTTTTCAGCTTGTGTCAATTCTGCAGCGAAAAATTAAATTCTCTTCCTCTGAAGCAACACCTTTGAAATATACAATGAATGTACGAAGGCTTGGAGACCGCTTTGTGGAGCACCTACGTTCAGTTCGTGACAAACGACAACACCTCCCAGTTGCGAACCACTTCAACTCCCCCTCCCACTCCTTGGACGACATGTCCATCCTGGGCCTCCTCCAGTGCCACAATGATGCCACCCGAAGGCTGGATGAACAGCACCTCATATTCCACCTGGGAACCCTGCAGTCCAATGGTCTCAATGTGGACTTTACAAGCTTCAAAATCTCCCTACCCAAGACCTCATCCCAAGACCGGCACCCCGTCTCGTCCCCGCGTCCTTGACCTGTCCGTCTTTTCTCCCACCTATCCGCTCCTCCCACCTCACTGACCAACCCCCACCCCCACTTCCCACCTACTAGCCTCATCCCCGCCTCCTTGAGCTGTCTGTCTTCCTCCCACCTACCAACCCCTCCCTCCTCACTGACCAACCCCAATCCCAACTCCCTATCTACACTCACCTTTACTGGCTTCATCCCCTCCCTCCTCACTGACCAACCCCCATCCCAACTCGCTACCTACACTCACCTTTACTGGCTTCATCCCCTCCCTCCTCACGGACCAACCCCCATCCCAACTCCCTATCTACACTCGCCTTTACTGGCTTCATGCCCGCCTCCTTGACCTGTCTGTCTTCTCTCCACCTATCTGCTCCAGTATCCACCTATCGTCGCCTCCCCCTCTCTCTATTTATTTCAGAGCCCCCTTCCCCTCCCCCATTTCTGAAGAAGGATCCAGACCCGAAACGTCAGTTTTCCTGCTCCTCTGATGCTGCCTGGCCTGTTGTGTTCATCCAGCTCCATGCCTTGTTATCTCAGACTCCAGCATTGGCAGCTCCTACTATCTCTACAATGAATTCCTGATTTTTGAACATCCAACTTATGAACATTGTATTTATAAAAGTGACCCCATACAGGGTGTAATTTTAAAGATCCAATATAAGAACATTTCCTGCATTTACGAATGACTATTTTTACTTTATATTGTCCTGCATCATGTTCCGACTTGCATACAAATCAATTTGCAACAGACTCTAATTGGAACTGCCTGTAAACTTGTTTGTGTATTTCCTGTTTATTGGTGATATTTCATCACCACCGATTCTCAATGGTTCAAATGAGATAAGAGATGAGGATATTTTTATATCTCACCAGGTGGGGGAATGTTATGTATGTAGTTGGGGTTGACTCTTTAAGAGACCCAGTCAAGTGACTCACAAGGCGTTGAACTGGGGCCTCAGTCTAGTACCGGCTATGGAGGTGTGAACATTCAAAAGAAAGGTTTCCCCGTACCTGGTTGAGTTGTAGCTCCTGTTTGAGGATTCCAGCTGTCTTTTCTCCAATCCATGTTGGTTTCATGAAATCTAGCCACTTGTGGGGTCAGGAGATACCAGTGTCAATTTTAAGTCAGTTCTTTTTTGGTCCTTTTTATTGAAACAATTTCAGTTTAAAGTCCCAGGTATTAAATTGTATGATGGAATTTGAACATCAAAAGTCAATATGTTATATCATCATGACAGGGGGTCTGTTGAGTTGGGAGGGCCAGAATTGGACCTTGATTTAGGTAGCTATGCATTCTTGAGTCTTGCCTCCCCGCTATAATATACTCACCTATTGTATACCACTATCATACTATATTTTTTCTCCACTTGCAGCTACTGTCATGTTCTGCACGTTTAACTGTCTGGATTATTTTCCTCTCATCCCATTGCTATGTGATCGGTCATGTATCTCTACTTTAACATGTACATCCTCATATAATCTTACTCATTTGTTTGTTACTTCATATGTTCACACAAATCATTTTTCCTTTATGGAGAATAAAGAGGAAAAAGTGGAAGGATTAGCAGACTGATTATTGACTGATTGAATCATATCATGAATTGGTCCTGGAACGGTACCAGAGTTTCTGATTTAGAAATAATGGCGCTACCCGAGAAACAAAATTTCCATAATGTTGCACTAGGTTACCAATAAAACACTGTTTTCTTACTTGCAGGACAAAGTGACACAAATATGTAGAAACACTTATGGGTAAGACCACATCTGGTATATACTCAAAGTACATATTTACCATTGTGTGGAGGGGACATAAAAACTAACAAGGCTGCCGGACACAATCTTCACAACTTACATTCTTTTCCCCCTCCCATGGCTTTTCCACAAGCCTCCCCCTCTTAAATGTTGCAAAATGAATGCAGCTTGACCATGCACTTGTAGAACAGACATCAAATGTATGCCAATATTTAGCCAACTGCACATCTAAAGAAATCAGTGCCTCCTTGAGAATGGTAAATAGAGAGATTGCCTACTGATCATTTGTAATTAGAAGTACTAACATAAACACTTTTATTTACCTCGTTCATAGCAAGGTTCAGGATCTGATATTCTACTCCTTCGTTCGAGAGAATCTTCTGTGTCTGAAATGTAATATAATTAGAATCAGGCAAGGTAAAGAAAAGTAGCTTTCCCCATCCGTTTTTTTCGTTAATCTCTCATTTCGGCAATGTAGTAATAATTACTTATATTGATTGTTGTGAATAATAGGATAGATTTTCAACTTTGGCACATAAATGCAATGCATATTGATTTCCCTTTGGACAAATGTTGGAACCATTGGAAATGAAAATCACATTTTATTTTGAGAACAGTCATTCCTTGCACAACACCAGTTTTACAGGAAAAGTTAATACAATTATGCAACAAGAATTCTAATCATTGGTACAAGAATTGGTGCATGTGCCTATTTAAGTGGATGTAAATAACATGCCACATCAGTTTCTACTTTCCTAATTACATTAAGAGGGGCTAGTTCCACCCTGACCAGTTGTACACAGTCCCAGGCCAGTGGATCCAAGACAACAACCATCTGGTCCAGGACCTGATCTATTTTTCCCAGAGGACTAGTCTGTCAAAGGCCTTCCTGTCACTCAATCAGGACAAGGCATTTGATAGGTTTGATCATGAGCACTGAATTGGGACACTGTAAGCATTCAGGTTTGGGACGTATTCACAGTCCGAATCCAAACTACATACCCTGCTGCAGAATTTCTGATCAACATTATTGGGTTCCTGATGACATCCCTTCCCTTTGGGAGAGGAGTGCGTCAGGACTGCCCATTTTCCAGCCAGCTTTATTTGCTGTGCATGTAGCATTTCCTATGCGTCTTGCAAAGGTGGCTGTCAGATTGGCTTTGCGTGAGCCGGGCACTTGAGTGGTTCATTCAGCCTATGCCGATAACATACTCCTCATGTTCACCGACATGGCTGACCCATGGAGAATGCACGAGTGCCAGGCCATGTACTCGGTGACATCTTTCATCAGGATCAACCGGGGCCAATGTTCCGGAGTCCTGGTCAGTCCGTGGTGGGTGGATTCTTTGCTGGAGGAGTTACAGGGGTTCAGCTGAAGTAACACCTTCTCCTCTATCTGGCATCCACCTGAGCTCGGTTGAGGCATCTTGGCTGGCAAATTGGCAGGGGCTGGAGGTCAAAGTCTCGGCTCACCTAGACTACTGGACAGGACTGCTCCGAGTGCTATCTTACAGGAGCCAAGTGCTGGTCATAAATTAGCTGGTGGCCCCCATACTGTGGTACTCACTGGTCCCTTTGACCCCTTCCCCTGATTTTGTCACGAAAATCCAAAGAATATTGGTTAATTTCTTTTGGGACAAAAACATACACTGGGTCACGGCAGAGGTTGTGAGTCTCCCCATTGACAAGGACGATCAGTTGCTGGTGTGCTTTCACATCCACGTGGCAACTGATCACCTTCAGGCCCTGCGGCGATACCTACATTGAGCCTCCTCCCAGATGGTGCGCCCTGGTGATGTATCTTGCATGACCTCAATTATGACACACAGCTCCTGTTTGTTGACCACGAGTGTCTGCAGGTTATCCTCAGGACACTGCCTGTCTATTAACAGGACTTGATTCATGCCCTGAACGCAGTCAATTCGCACTGGGCCTTCCTGCCATTAGGAGTAGCAGCTATTGGCAGACCGTTGCTCAGTAATTCGCAGCTCCTCCTTTGCGAGTGGCTGATGGAGGGGACAGCCACGGCTGCTGAGGTGACCACAGTTGGGGATGTACTGGATGGCAGAGGCCTGGGCTGGATGGTGCTGCAGGAATTGGCAAGCAGGGCAGCAGTGGATGCCATCTGACATGTGAAAACAGCGGTGCTCTGTCCTGACGTCATGCACGTTGGAGGATGCTCAGGTGTGTGGTGAAATCCTGTCTGTGCACACCTCTGCTCGGACTGATTTTCATATTGGCTCCAAGGTCCTGAGGCTCCCCCCAGGAGCCTGTACTCCACAACCTGAGCCACCTTCTGAATATGTGTTGTGTGTCTTTTCATGTTGCAGTTTTGGTACAGGCTGCTGCTGTACAGCATCCATCTCGAGTCTTGTATCCGCTGAATGGACATGCCTTGATGTGTTTACTTGCCGCCGGGCAGCGGGGATCCCTAGTGGAGGGCTCTGTATGCCAAAATCCTCCCTCTTTCCATCTTTCCACTTGGAGGGTGTTGCATGCAACAGTACTTTATAACTGCAAATTGTGGTGGTTCACAGGCTCCCTGCAGCCCAATCGTATCAACGTGGATTTCACAAGCTTCAAAATCTCCCCTCCCCCTACCGCATCCCAAAACCAGTCCAGCTCGTCCCCGCCTCCCTAACCTGTCCTTCCTCCCACCTATCCCCTCCTCCCACCTTAAGCCGCACCCCCATCTCCTACCTACTAATCTCATCCCGCCCCCTTGACCCGTCCGTCCTCCCTGGACTGACCTATCTCCTCCCTACCTCCCCACCTACACTCACCTTTACTGGCTCCATCCCCGCCTCTTTGACCTGTCTGTCTCCTCTCCACCTATCTTCTCCTCTATCCATTTTCTATCCACCTCCCCCTCTCTCCCTATTTATTTCAGAACCCCCTTCCCCTCCCCCATTTCTGAAGAAGGGTCTAGGCCCGAAACATCAGCCTTCCTGCTCCTCTGATGCTGCTTGGCCTGCTGTGTTCATCCAGCTCTACACCTTGTTATCTCAGATTCTCCAGCATCTGCAGTTCCTGCTACCTCTGAAATATATAAGGGCTTGATGGGAGACCAGAGGATGTTTCCACTTAGGTGGGAGATTTAAACTAGAGAACAAAATTGAAGAATAAGAGGTAACAAGGTGTAGAGCTGGATGAACACAGCAGGCCAAG